>NC_061113.1:64859409-64935986 GCF_002878395.1 Capsicum annuum | reverse complement strand
CAGTTCTTTTCCTGGGATGCATGTTCTATAAATGGAAGAGAAAAGGATTATACTGAGAGATTAACTTAAGATTATGCTCACTGGCATGACATGAATACTGAACGAAGGGAAACTGTTCCTAAAACATCTCATAGCCTTCTGTACATAAATGTAGCGTGCAACGTACCCATGTACAAGACTATACTAGATGCGGCTTTTAGAATTCCTAGGACACTATTGAACCTAGCTCGGATACCAAGTTTGTAATGCCCTAAATCAGACACCCAAAATGCCACGTGGTGCTCATGACCTCAAAGGACAACAAGCTAACCCATGACTGATATCTATACCTGAGCACTGCATAATATACTGTATAAATGCGGAAATAAAGGCTGAAAGGCCATAAGGTTCAAAACTGATAAAACATAACATCTGAAAGTATGGTATATCAATACCAAAACAACCTAAAACAAAATTATTTGAACATATTGTGGTCTGAAAATCCTCTAAAACTGAACTGTCTAAATAAGAAGTTGATGGGATATTTCCCAAACTAACTCCAACTACAGAAATAAACTAAGTAATAAAGAAATAAAGTAATGATCATGTCCTCAAAGGATGAGGACTCACTACTGACTCTGACGGCTGAGACTGGAATGCTACTGATGCTTTGGAGCTCGTGCTTCTGAACCTATGGTATAAAAACACCATAGTAAAAATACGCCAGTATGATTGAATGTACTGGAATGCAAGTGAGGTAGGCTGAATGCAAAGGGTTTAAATGCATGAACAATGCTAACTAACTGTATAACATGAACGTGAGAATGCATGAATGAATGAGTGACTGTAACTAAATTTGTGATGATACTGACTACTGAGTCTGAATACTGATAACATGAGTTACTGATAACTGATATAATTGATACTTAACGACTGTGTCTGATAGTCTAGGTTCTAATGGAACTAGCTAGGTTCTGCACTGTACTAAATTGATTGTAGCTGACAGTCTTGAATTCTCTAGAACTATCTAAATTTTATTACTAAGACTGATACTGAGACTGTAACTGAGGAAAGTAGTCATCTAACCGACGTGCCCCAAATAATACATTATAGCTGAGTTGGGGTCTAATCTATAACCCCAACTAAAAGGGTGTCAATACCACTCCACTAGTAAAGACAGGCTGTGGGTGACCCTCATCTAGTAGTGTCCCCAAAAGAGAATGGTGGGACCCTTATCTGACAATGTTTATCTACCTCATCAACCCTCTTCTGTCAGTGTTGATGTCTCAATATATGCTGGCTATATAGTTCTGGAATGCAAGGATTTCTTCTAAGGATCACACCCTCAACTGTCAGTGTATGTCCTAATTCTTAGGTTCACTCGGTGCTAAATTCTGCTCCCATCTGAATAGACACTGAACATGATTAACTGAACTAAACTGGACCGAGTTCATTGAGTTCTATTAACTGACGGAATACTACTAAGATTACTAGGAATACTGAGTTTACAGAGTTTTCCTGAGTCATATGACTGACTGAATTCCACTGAACATAGTTTGATAGAGGATATCATGAAAACATGACACTGGATCTAGGCACACAGCTAAATTTAATATAATAAGTTGGGGATTTCATGAAGTACATGGTTATTATAATCTTGTACATGAATGGGAAAGCATATAAACATGTCATAATTTCATAAACTAGTCTCATGAGCATTTTATCAAACATTTATAATGAACAACAATATCATAGAAGTCATTGTGATCATAAGGGTAAAGCATGCACTTATTATTTGGGTCACAATTGAACTATAATGCATAATTTCTAATCCCTTAGGCATTTCAACAAACACCTTGCATGCACAACCTAAGGCATAGGCATAATCATCAAATTATCACTTCAAAACTCCATGAATCGACTAAACTTATAGATCTTAAGCCACACATTAACATAGTTTCATGAATAACACATAAAAATTCCATCTTGGGAATCACATCATCGTAATCTCATGAACTTAATTAACCCACAATAAAATATTCACAATACATGATTTATAACTTAATTCTTGAACTTCATGGATGGAAGAAATCCATGAATGAACACTATGCATACCTTAGTTCTTGATTCTACAAATTTTGACAGTGGAATTTCCTTGAATTTGAATCCCTAATTTAAAACCCTAAACTTGTTCTTGAGGAAAATTAAGAGAAACTAGTATATCTATGGTGAAAATAGCTGAATTATGTGTTATTGGGTTTATATATGGGTGGGAAATTGACCCTTTTGCCATTAAAAATGTAGATATTTAATAACTAAAATTAGGCATCGACGTGATATCCGACGCATCACACCATGATCGCGCCAAGCCTCACTAGTTTCATTGGCAATCCCTGCAACAATATTAACCAACGTGATGGGTGACGCGGCGCGCCAAGATCACATTGGTCCACTATTTTGGGACACCAAACGTGGTCTAATTGAGGTCCAAAAAATCCAAAACTTATTCGAGAACACCTATTGACCTCTCTAATCATGAATTAACAAACATACGGACCATTAAAGGAAATTAAGGTGGCAAAATAAGATTGCCAACTTTTAAAGGCCAAAAATAAGCTAAGTCTGGGAACTTAGCTAGAGTTTTCTAAGTCTGGGACCCCTTGACAAGCTTAAAAGACTTAATTAAGCTTAGAAATTTTGTGGATGCTATATTTTCCAAGTGTGAGTTCTGCTTTGAATTTTGTTACCTTTCTGGTTTATGTTGTTTCTAGTGAAGGGATCAAGGTGGATCCATAAAAAGTTGAGACGGTTAAGAAGTGGCCTAAAGCCGTGACTCCAATTAATGTTCAGAGCTTCTTAGGTTTAGCGATTATTATAAGAGGTTTGTGGAAATTTTCTCTTCTATTGTTGCCCCACTAACTAAGTTGACTTAAAAAAAGGTGAAGTTTCTATGGTCTGATGCTTGTGAGGGTAGTTTTGAGAATTTAAAGTACAAGTTCATTTTGGCTCTAGTTTTAACTCTACCCGAGGGTACCAAGAATTTTGTTATTTATTATAATGCATCCTATGTGAGACTGGGTTGTATGTTGATGCAGCATGGTAAGTTGGTTTTATATTCTTCTAGGCAATTAAAGTTGCATGAGAAGAACTATTTGACTCATTATTTAGAGTTGTTGGTTGTGGTCGTTGCTTTAAACGTTTGGCATTACTATTTATATGGGGTTCATGTTGACATCTATTTTGGTCATATGAGCTTGCAGTATGTGTTTACCTAGAAGGAGTTGAATCTCAGTCAAAGGATATGGCTTGAGTTTCTCAAGGACTACGACATGAGCCTTCATTATCATCCAAGTAAAGCTAACATAGTTGTTAATGCTCTTACCAGGTTTTCCTTGGGAAGCTTGTCTAATGTTGATAAAGATAAGCAAGTTTTGGTAGAGTATATTCACCGGTTGGTAACCTTGGTGTTCATTTTTAGAATCTGAGGCCGGAGGCGTGATTGTGCAAGAGGTGGTGAAGTCATCTTTGGGTGCTGAGATAAGGGGAAAATAGGTATTGGACCCTATTTTGATGTAAATTAAATATGATATGGGTCACTAGAAGTTGATGGATTTTAGGATTGGTGGTTATGGTATCTTAAGGTACCAAGGGAGACTGTGTGTTCCCGATATTGATGGGCTGTGAGAAAGGATCTTGATTTAGGCTTATAAATCGAGGTACATTGCTCATCTTAGCTCTATGAAGATGTATCATGACTTGAATTAGATGTATTTGTGGAATAACATAAAGACGGATATAGCCAATTTTGTGGCAAAGTGTATGGTGTATTAGCAAGTGAAGGTTTAGGACTTGAGGCCTGGTGGTTTGTTTCAAGATATTGAGTTTCCATGTAGAAATTGAAAGTTATTAATATGGATTTTGTTTTGTTCTTCCGTGGTCTCACCATCAGTTTGATTTGATTTGGGTCATTATGGGTAAGATGACCAAGTCTACTTATTTTCTACCAGGGAAGACTAATTATTCAGTAGAGGATTATGCTATGCTTTTCATATGGGAGATCATGAAGTTGCATGGTGATCCAGTTTCCATTATATCTGAATGAGGTACTCAATTTTTATCTAACTTTTGGCATGCCTTTTAGAGAGATTTGGGAACTAAAACCTTAGCACTACTTTCCATCCACAGGTAGATGGATAAGTGAAGAGAAAGATACATACTTTGGAGGATATACTAAGGTATTGTGTGATCAATTTTGGTGGTAGTTGGGTTGATCATTTGCATCTTATAGAGTCTGCATATAATAATACTTATCACTCTAGTATTAGGATGGCTCCTTTTCAGGTTTAGTATGGTAGGAGGTATAGATCTCCTATTGGGTGGTTTAAAGTTGGCGAGAATAAGTTGTATGGTCCTAACTTGGTTCACCAAGCTATGGAAAAGGTGAAGGTGATTCGAGATAGACTTAAGGCTTCCTAAAGTCACCAAAAGTCCTATGTGGATGTAAGTCAAAAGGATTTAGATTTTGATGTGGATGATTTGGTGTTCTTGAAGGTGTCTCCTATGAAGGTACTGATATAGTTTGGGAAGAAGAGTAAGCTTAGTCCCTGCTATGTTGGTCCATATCGTATTATAGGTGAGTGGACAATGTGGAATATGAGTTGGAATTGCCCTCGAGTTTGGGTTTTATTCATTCGATCTCTTATGTCTAAATGATGAGAAAGTGTGTAGGTGGTCCTTCCTCAGTTTCTCCTCTGGCTAATATTGGTGTCTCGTATTCCTTATCATATAAGGAGGTCCCAATTGAGATTTTGGAATGGAAATTCCGATGGTTGTGAGGATGTGGCTTTGGTGAAGGTTCTATGGAGGAACAAAAAGTGTGAAGAAGCTACTTGGGAAGGCAAAGAGGACATCAAGTCCAAATATCCGTTCTTGTTTCCTACTTCGAATAATCGTGCTTGAGTTGTGTGTATTCCTTAACTTCTTTATTTTCTTACTTTGTTAAAGAAAATTATGATTGCCTTTTTATCTTTGATTTTTGTCTTTATTAAAGGTAAGTGTGGATTTTACCTATGTTAACTCGTGCTAATAAAACCTATGTCTCATTATTCGGGGATGAATAATCCTAAGAGGGGAGAATGAAACACCCCAAATTTTTGTCCTTAAAAAATTTTTGAGTTTTTAAACTCACTTCCCAAACTACGACTCTCCTCATGAATTGTAACATGTCATTACAGGTCTTAGGGACCCAATTGTAGTTGGCCAATATATTGTCCTGGAATTTCTATTGTGATCACGACTAAGGGCTATATATCATAAAGTCTCAAAATAAGTCGTATAGTCCCATCTAGGGCCAAACCAGTGTGATGCCTAAAATATTCTATCTTGATTATGACTTGAACTCTACAAGTCATGGGTCACCTAACAAGTCATATGGAGTGAATTGTAGGGTCACTAGAGAAGGTTCCTTCAGCTACTGTCTTGACTATGACTCATGGCGATGAGTCGTAATATGTCCTGATGAGTCATATTGTGACCCATAATCAATGGCGATACTTTTCCATCTTTTAATTAATGGCATTTTGGACATTTCACTCTTTACCCACTTAGACCCGCGTACATATAACACCTTGGGGCTATTATTTCCAACCTTTATCAATCATAAACTTTCTCTTAAACTCTCTAAATTCTTAAGGTTCAAAATACTTAGGTTTCCAAGAAGTTGATCAATTAGAGCTCTCAAGGGGGATTTCTATCCATAATTGTGATGCTTTTAGGCATGTTACTCTTCCCCAAATATTATTTTATGAAAAGCATGGGTTTAAATGGTTTAATTTTTTGGATTTGAACGTGGATTTTTATATGGTTGAGGGTTTAGGAACGATTGATCATTTAATTATTTTCCCATGGTTTTTATGAATTGTTCATGCTTTGAAATTGATGTTTTGAACTAAAGGGGTGCATGGGTGTGGGATTGGGAATGGGGTTCATGGTACTCCCCCAAATTGTTGTTTTGAACTTGGAATTGGATTTGAATAATTGTGTTTCCTCAACCAATTTGTGAACTTAAAGTTAAATATGGATTTGTCACATGGTTGGACTTACCTACCCGCACTTTTGCATTGCATAAATGGTTAAACGGTTAAATATGGATTTTTAAGGCCTTATTTGCTATGTTTTGATTTAATTAACAAAGGAGGTCGAGGCATTACTCCAACTTGATTTAATGAACAAAGGGGGTCGAGGTATTTTCCCAAGTTAATATAATTGTAATGGCATAATTATGAGCTTGCAAGCTAAATGGTATGATGATACTTGTGGTGTGCCTTAGTGTACAATTCCTTGATTAATGAATGGGTTATGTTAAACTTGTTTTAAATTAGGCTTAATGGGATTTATATAGCTAATCCGTAAAGGTGTGGGTCTTGAATAACTTGTACTGAAAACACATATTTGCCAACGTGAATGTTGGTCTTGATGATCGTGTGCTTGGTTTAGACTATTGATGTATTTGTATCTACGATTGACGTGGGGTCAGGGAATTTCCTGGTCTTTCTTGATACCTCTGGTTCGTGTGGCTAACCCGCGCCGGGGCCCTTTCAGCAGGGGCATTTGAACCCATATAGACCTTGGGTGCCTGTTTATGATGGTTGAGCTACATAGTCCAGGATAAGGTTTTACATTATACTTAGCCTAGTTCCTTATCCCGGCATATTACTTATACATGTATGTAATAATGTATGTGATGTATTATAGAAATATAACACTTTTGATGCTTAAAACGAGAAAAATATTCAAGTTTTTAGGCTACTTTGTTAGATATGATTCCTTTTGGGTATGTTTTGCAGAAAATCATGTTTTTTGTTCTAAGTTCATGCAAAAGGTTAAAAAGGGTGTTTTCGAACGCTTTTGGAACAATTATGGATATTCGAGATATTTTTTAGCTTGTTCATTATCAAAGCATGTTCGAGAAGTGAAAAAGAACTAAAAAGATGACTCCCAGCACCTACCAAGGCAACTTTCGCACCGCATGTAAGACCTACGGACTACAGGTAGACAAAGCAGGTGTCAGAGGCCGAAATCCCGAGCACTAGGTTGCAAGATTTGCACCTGTGTCCAGTATCATACCGCGGGTACTACCTGCGCCTAGTGCCAAACCGCGAATACAGAAAGCAGGTGGCCACCAAGCCGATTTTCTCCTATTTTATTCGAACTTTGGTTTTATGATTTCCTTATGTACTATAAAATACCCTTTATGTGTTTTTTGGTAGGAGTTACGTACTTTTGATATTTACAAATATATTTTGATTCCAAGATTCGATTTTGATCTTGGGATTTCCTTGTATTGACTTTAATTCATTAATTTAGTTACGGTCTTGGGTTTTATTACTTCTTATCATTGTGATTTTATTTATGCTTTTGAATATGAATGTTATTGATTTCTTCACAATCATGAGCAGTTAAAACTCACAGCTAAGGTTGTGCAAACCCTGGCAGATTAACGGAGTAGGGAAAGTGTGATTGATGATTTGAACTAATAAACATGGCATCCATTGATTTATCTTTGTTATGTTAGTTTTCTTAATGGGTGCACACATTAGGATCCCACATAGATATTGCTTCTTACTCCAAAAGAGGAGTAGTGACTAAGAAAAGATAAAGACAATAGTAATTTAACGTTAATTGTCGATCCATGCTACAATGGAATATAGTGAATAGCCGTTGATTGTCATCTAATAACTAGAGAATCAAAAGATAATAGTTAACTGGGATCAAGATAAGGGTTATAGTAAGGCGATATCCTTAGACTCAAAAAGTAAAGGGTGAAATCCTTCTACTCATCTAAAAGACTGTAGAAGGTACATAACTTATAGATTCTGCATGTAAGGTATTGGGATGGTTCAACAATGTATGATACGCCTACAAAGTTGAGAAGCTAGGGGGAATACAATCCGTGTTTACCTACACTGATTACAATCAGTGTTAATATAGTTACTTGCCCGAGATCACTACACAAAAACCCCCATTTACTTTTCTTGTTCTTCCTGTGGACTGCAACTGCTTGAAATATTCAAACCCACGAATTTCCTTGGGATTTTACCCCAACCTTTATTGGATTACTATATTTTGACAGTGATCGTATCATTATCTAATAGGAGGTATTGTTTGGAAGTCATCAGTGTGCATGGTTTTAAATTGGATTTAACTTGGCATTATTTTATCCCCTATTCCTGAGTTACATTCTAGTGCACATACCACTAATCATCTCCGAATGCTATATCCCCACGCGATGTAGGGTCCAAAGGAAATTCTACTTTTCTTGTGCACTGTTAAGTGGATCAGCTCGGTTCATCAGTTATTTGCGATGAAGTGGTGATATTCTATTTTTAGGAAGACTTAATCATTCAATAGGTTTCCTTTCATATACTTGAATTAATGAGTTCACATAAACATTATCATTGTCAGAGTCAGAGTCAGGGGCATGTCCTGACCTTTGGTTATTTTTAGATTATTAGAGGTTTTGTGGATATTACTGTGGATTGGGTATTGATGTTGGCACTCTTAGATATCTTTAAGTTTATTACTTTTCTATCTTTTTATATGTTCAAAATTCATCCACTGCTAGGTATGTTATGTCCTGTTTGGATTGGCAATGGGGGTAGTCTGCGGTCCTCAGTGGACTTAAGATACCCATCACGGCCAAGCCTTGGTTCATGTTATAAAAAAGTTGGTATCAGAGCCTAGGTTTGGTGTTATTGGGTATCCATAATGATGTATCAAGTAGATCCTCTTTTATAAATGTGTAGCACACCACACTTATAAGAGAGAGACTATGAGGCATTTAGGAATGTTTACCTTTCTTGTGATCTACTTTTGAGCTGTAAAGTCTAGGGTCTTAAAATCTCCTCTAATTCCCATTTGTTTGCTTTTTAGATCATGTCTTCTAGAAGATCTGATGCTCGTGGAAAGTCCTCTATCTTGCTTGAGGACACGTTGGATTGGTCTCGTCCTACTTATGGAGTTTATACCCAATCTAGGGTCACTAATTCTGATTGACCTCATAGAGTTCTACCGGTCCCCACTGATCCTTCTCTTGCTGGTGACACTTCTGCTCAGTCACCTCAGGGATATTTTACTAACATTGAGTTCTATCATTTCATTGATCTATTAACCTAATTGGTGATATCTCAGTCATGTCAGTTGGGTCCTACTGGTGTTGCTGTTAGTTCTTCTGAGGCTACTAGGGTTGGCCAGTTTATGAGGCTTAATTCTCTGACCTTTACTGGATCTAGGGTTAAGGAAAACCTCAAGGGTTCATAGATGAAATGGAGAATATTTTTTGTGTGATCCATGTTGCTGACTTCATGGTTGTGGAGTTCATTACATACCAGCTGAAGAAAGTGGTGTATCAGTGGTTCAAGGAGAGTTGGAATTATGGGAGAATTTATCTAGTTCTTTTCTTGATCGCTTCTTTCCTCAGGAGTTAAGGGAGAAAAGGGCTGAGGAGTTCATGAATTTGAAGTAAGGTAAGATAATTGTGAAAGAGTATGCCTTAAAGTTTTATCAGTTGTCCCATTATGCTCCTGAGTTAGTTTCCAGCGTGAGGGATAAGATGAGGAAGTTGGCTTCGAGCTTGTCTTGAGACTTGGTGTCGGAATGCAAGGTTGCCTTACTGAATAGTAACATGGATATCTCTAGGCTTGTGGTGTATATACAGTAGGTTGAATATGAAAACAAGAACAAGCCAAAATAGGGGAGAGGCAAAGTAAGAGATCTTAGTATTTTAAGCAGGGTGGAGGCCATCAAAATAATGATAAAGATGGTAGACAGTAGTCTAAGAAGAAGTGGAGGAGTTCTGGTTTTTATTCAACAGCTAGTGCTCTATATCCTAGGCCATCCGGTGATCTTTGTTTTTATAGCAAGAGTAGGGTTAAGGCACAAGGTGCCCAATATCAGGCTAGTGGGGCTCAGTCAACTCCATAACACCCTCTTTATAGATTTTATGGATAATTGCACCATGCATTTTATGATGAGGATAGGAATAAGTGTTTTAGATATAGCTAACCTGGCAATATTTATAGGACATGTCCTTCAAGCGATGTTGCTACTAGGGTTAATAAGGTCCCAGTTGTTGCCTCTTCAGCTCCTGCACCAAAAGGCGCTACTTTTAGCTCCGACACTCATCGAAATTATCTGTATGCTCTTAGCACCTGTCAGGATTCTGAGGATTTTCCTGATATTGTTACTGGTACTCTAACACTTTTGTCTCATGATGTATATTGTCTACTTGATCTTGCATCTACTCTTTCTTATGTGACCCTATATGTAACTATCCATTTTGATTTTTGTCCTGAGTGGATACCAGATCCTTTTTCTGTGTCCACCCCGGGGGGTGATTTTGTGGTTGCTAGAAGAGTCTATAAGGGTTGTATGGTATCTATCCGTGGTAAGGAGACGTTAGTGGATCTAATTGAGTTGGATATGTTAGAATTCAATGTGATCTTGGGAATGGATTGGTTGCATGTATCTCTTAATTATCAGACCCGAAGGGTCAGCTTCCAATTCCCAAATGAATCGGTGATTAAGTGGGAAGGTAGTTCCTTAGTGCCTAGGGAAACGTTTATTTCTTATATTAGAGCTCAGAAGTTGATTTCTTAATAAAGGTTTTATATTCCCTAGTGTTTCCCTATGGGGTGCTCTTGTGCTCTTTATGCATTAGAAAGAACGGTCCCTTCGAATGTGTATAGATTACTACCAATTGAATAAGGTGACTGTGAAGAATAAGTACCCTCATCCAAGAATTGCTGATCTGTTTGACCAGCTTTAGGGTGCTAAGTACTTTTCTAAGATTGGTGTTTGGTCGGGTTACCAGATATCCCTAAGACTGCCTTTCGAACTTAGTATGGTCATTTTGAGATTTTGGTGATGTCATTTGGTTTGACTAATGCCCTAGCGGCATTCATGGATCTTATAAATTAAGTATTCTGTCAGTTCTTGTATTTGTTCATAATTGTATCTAGTGGTGATATTTTGGTGTATCCCAAGAGTGATATGGATTATACCGATCACCTCTACATTGTGTTGTAAACCTTGAAAGATCAAAGGTTGTATGCTAAATTTTCCAAGTGTGAGTTCTGTTGAATATTATTACCTTTCTGGGTCATGTTGTTTCTAGTGAAGGGATTATAGTGGATCCATAGAAAGTTCTGGCGATTAACAAGCAGCCTAGACCCATGACTCCAAAAAATATTCAGAGCTTTTTGGGTTTAGCCGATTATTATAGGAGGTTTGGTGGAAAGTTGATATTATATTGCTGCCCCATTGACTAAGTTAACTCAGAAAAAGGTGAAGTTTTGATGGCATGATGCTTGTGAGAGTAGTTTTAAGAAGTTTAAGATAAGTTGACTTCAGCTCTGGCTTTGACTCTACTCGAAGATATCGAGGGCTTTGTTGTTTATTATGATGTATCCCAAGTAGGATTGGGTTGTGTGTTAATGTAGCATGGTAAGGTGGTTGCATATGCTTCTCGGCAGTTGAAGGTGAATGAGAAGAACTATCCAAATTATTATTTGGAGTTGTTAGATGTGGTCTTTGCTTTAAAGTTTTGGATTCACTATTTATATGGGGTTCATATTGACATCTATTTCAATTATAAGATTTTGCATTATATGTTTACCGAGAAGGAGTTAAATCTCAGGCAAAGAATATGGCTTGAATTGCTCAAGTACTATGACATGAGCCTCCATTATCACCCAGGAAAAGCTAATGTAGTTGCTGATGCTCTTAAATGGTTGTCCATGGGAAGCTTATCTTATGTTTATAAGAAGAAGCAAGGTTTGGTGAAGGATATTCACCGGTTTTCTAACCTTGGAGTTCATCTTTTGGACTCTGGGGATGAAGGCGTAATTGTGCAAGAGGTGCTGAAGTCATATCTGGGTGCTAAGAAAAAAAAGTTATTTAACCCTATTTTGATACAGATCAAAGATGATATGGGTCACCAGAAGGTGATGGCTTTTGAGATTGGTTGTGATGGTATCTTGAGGTACCAAGGCAGAGTGTGTGTTCCTGATGTTGATGGGTTACAAGAGAGGATCTTGGTTGAGGCTCATGAATTGAGGTCCATTGTTTATCCTGGCTCTATGAAGATGTATCGTGACTTGATGGAGATATATTGGCAGAATAACATGAAAAGAGATGTGGCAAATGTATAGTGTGTCAGCAGGTGAAGGTTGAGAACTTGAGGTCTGGTGGTTTATCTCATGAGATTGAGTTACCCAAGTGTAAATAGGAAATGATTAATATGGATTTCCTTTCTGGTCTTACGCGGTCTCGCCATCAGTTTGATTCAATTTGGGTCCTTGTGGATAGGATGACCAAGTCTACTCACTTAGACACCACATGCATATAACACCTTGGGGCCATTATTTCCAACCTTTATCAATCATAAACTCTTTCTAAAACTCTCTAAATTCTCCAAGGTTCAAAATACTTAGGGTTTTTCAAGAAGTTGATCAATTAGAGCTCTCAAGGGTGATTTCTCTCCATAATTGTGATACTTCCAGGCATGTTACTCATCCCTAAATCTTATTTTATGAAATTCATGTGTTTATATGGTTTAATTGCTTAGATTTGAATATGGGTTTTGATATGGTTGAGGGTTTTGGAATGATTGAACCTTGAATTATTCTCCCATGGTTTTTATGAGTTATTCATTCTTTGAAATTGATGTTTTGAACTAATGGGGTGTATACCTATTTTATTTGTATCATGTTTTATGATTTTGATGTTTCTTTTTAAGGTCTTTTTTCTTGAGTCGGGGGTCTATCGAAAACAGGCTCTCTACCTCCCTAGAGGTAGTGGTATGGACTGCGTACATGCTACCCTCCCCAAACCCCACTATGTGAGAATATACTGGGTTTGTTATTATTGTTGTTGTTGAACTAATGGGGTGTATGGGTGTATTATTTGGAATGGGGATCGTGGTATTCCCCCAAATTATTATTTTGAACTTGGAATTGGATTTGAATAATTGTGTTTCCTCAATCGATTTGTGAAATTGAATTTGAATATGGATTTGTCACATGGTTTGACTTACCTACCTACACTATTGCATTACATAAATAGTTAAAGGGTTAAATAGGGATTTTGAGGGCCTTATTGGCTATGTTTTTATTTAATGAACAAAGGAGGTCGAGGCATTCCTCCAACTTAATTTGATGAACAAAGGGGGTCAAGGCATTCCCCTAAGTTAATGTAATTGTAATGGCATAATTATGAGCTTGCAAGCTAAATAGTATGATGATACTTATGGTATGTCTTAATGTATAATTCTTTGATTAGTGAATGGGTTATGTGAAACCTCTTTTAAATTAAGCTTAATGGGGGTTATGCAGCTAAGCCGTGAAAGTGTAGGTCTTGAATGACTTATACTGGAAACTCATGTTTATCGACGTGCGGGTTAGTCTTGTTGACCGTGTGAATGGTTCACACTATTTATATATTTGTATCTTGGATTAACATGGGTTCGGGGAAATCCCTCGTCTTTCTTGATACCTCTGTTTCATTCGGCTAACACATGTTGGGGCCCTTTTAGATGGGAGAGTTGAACCCATATAGTATGTGGGTACCTATTGATGACGGTTGAGCTACATAGTCCAGGATAATGTTTTACTTCATTCTAAGCCTTGTTCCCTATCCCGGTATATTACTTATACAAGTATATGCTGATGTGTGCATGGTTTTGAATTGCATTTGACTTGGCATTATTTTTGCCCCTATCCCTGAGTTACATGTTAATGCTCATCCCACTAACCGTCTCTGGATGTTGAATCCCCACGTGATGCAGGATCTAAAGGCAATTCTACTTTTTATGCAAAGTGTTAGGTGGACCAGCTTGGTTCTTCAATGTTTAGTAAGCTTTTATTTTCCAATAGACTTGATCATTCCATCGGTTTTCTTTCATAGACTAGAATTAAAGAGGTCACATTAATATGTTCATTGTCATTGTCAGAGTCGGGGGCATGTCCCGACCTTTGGTTGTTTTTGGATTAGTAAAGATTTTATGAACTTTTCTATTTTGTTATACATTCAGAAATCATCCACTGCTAGGTGTGTTATGTCCTATTTGGCTAGGCAATGGGGGTGCTTTTCGGTCCTTGGTGAACTGGAGATACCTATCACGGCCAATCCTTGGTTCAGGTCATGAAATTTTGCCTCATACAGTCGCAAGATAAAAGTTTGATTTGAAGCTACCTTTGCAAAGTGAAAGTAAATGTACCTTTTTTTCTTCATAGTGTCTATTAACAAAAAGTGATTACTAGTTCCTTCTATCATCATGTTGATAAGAAAATAAAGTCAGGAAGTTAAGCAAGTAATTTAAGATATTGCATGATTTAATTAAAATTGGATAACAAGTACGATGTTGTTAGACCCCGCAAAATCCTAAACTTGATTCAGTCCTGAAAAACCAGTAAGGGGTCCCAGACTAAGAAAAATTCAGCCAAGTGTTCATACTTAGAGTTATTTTACCCTTCGTAAGTTGGAGATCCTTTTACACGACCCTCATGACCTTAAAGTAATGATTTTTAGGTTGAATCATGATCTGGAATGTCAGTAGGTGTTCTCGGATAAGTTTTGGATTTTTTGAACTTCGTTTGAAACACATTTGAAAGCTCAAACCAGTGGATCAACGCGATCTCAACGCGTCGCGTCGCCCATTGTTTTGATGAGTATTTTTCCCCAGATCCCAGTGCAAATTCCAGTGAACCGAAGCAGACTCGACGCGGCGCGTTGGCTATCGCATCGATGCCAATGATGCGATACGTCGGTCTGTGCATCGCTAAATTAGTTTTCAGTCATTAAAAAGTCATATCCTCAGGGGTAATTGGGTCTTTTCCCACATTACGCCAGCCCCCAAAATACGAAATTAAGCCTCTTCAGAGGCAAAATCCATTCATCTTTCTCAAAATTTCTCAAGAAGCAAACCCTAGGATCTCTAATTCAAGATTCAGCCTTCGAGAACACTCCATCATTCTTCGCAAATTTGAATACCAAGTTAGGTGAAGTGTTCATCCAAGGGTTTTCTTCCACCCTAGGAGTTCAAGAAATTCTTTTTAAATATAAGTTAATATATTTTATGAATTTCATGTTGGATCTTTAATGTGTTAATGATTATGATGTTAATGGTGATCTAATTCCGTGATTTGTCCCAAGTTTCATGCAAACTAGTCAATTGTGAATTGAATTTGGTGAACTACATGTTGAACTCTTGAATTGCAAGTTGAATGTAGAATAGATGATATTACTACATGTTTATTGATATGTAAATACCCATGCTCTCCAAGTTTTTTATAAATTGATCATGTAAACAAAGAAAAAGGGAAAACAATCATGTCATGTTAGCTTATGTGAAAGTTGTATCATGCCAGTATTTAATGGAATGTCTTTATGAATGAGTTATGAGCATGTGCATATGGTTATGCCTTTCAATTTTATGCTATGATTTATTTTCCATACTATCGAGTCCTGGGGATATATAATACCCGATAATTTAATTGTTTACCTAAAGCCAGTGTCAGTTACAAAATAATCTCAGTTATGTCACAATTAGTAGTACTCTCAGTCAGTTACAGAACTAAGAAAAAACTCAGTCGTCTCAGTATCAGTCCAGTTCAGTATTCATTCATACCTCAGTAAATTCAGTCATTTAACAGAATGCAGTAGTATTTCGTCAGTCAACGAAACTCAGTTAAATCAGTTCAGTTCAGTTAGACAGTATAATCAGTAATTGTTCAGTCAAGCCTAGTATAAACTAGGAATCAGTTCAGTGTCTATTCAGTTAGGTGTAAAATTCAGCACCTAGCAAACCCAGGGATGGGGGCATTCCGATCAGCAGAGAGTTTGACTCTTAGTAGCAATCCCTATATTACAGAACTATATCGAGCATACGTTGAGATATCTTCCTGCCAGACTAGGTTTGAGATATCTCATATGAGTTTTCCTACCAGCGAGGGTTGACGAAAGAGCTTTCTGTCAGAGAGGGTTAACTCACAGTTGTCTTTACCCGTAGAACAGTACTGACACCCTTCCAACTGAGGTTATAGGTTGGACCCCAATCTATTCAGAAAGGGGCATGGCGGTTATATGATTATCTCTCATAGTCTCAGTTTCAGTCTTTAAAATAAAACTCAATTTAGTTCTGCAGAAATTGGGACTGTCAGACACAATCACACAGTTCAATACAAAACTTAGCACAGTTCCACAGAATCAGGATTGTCAGCTACAGTCATTACACTATCAGTTATACAGTATTAGTAAACTCAAATATCAGTAAATCAGTCAGAACTCAGTATCCAGTGTCATCATGAAATCAGTTACAGTTTACGTATTTCATGCATGTACTATTAGCCAGTTATACTCATGTTATTCAGTCAGTATTATTCATGCATATGAACCCATTCACTTTAGCCTACCTCACTTAGCATACCAGTACATTCAAAGTACTAACGTATACCTTTCTTTTGCGTTTGATATCTTATATCATAGGTTCAAACGCACGGGCTCCCGATCATACTTAGCAGCCCGATCCATTAGCAGTATACTAGTAATGAGTCCTCATTGTTTGGGGACAAATTTATCATTATAGTATTTTAGCACTCAGTTTATTTCAGTAGTCAGAGTTAGTTAGAGACTTGTCCCATCAACTTCTTTTTCAAACAGTAGAGGCTTTTTAAACTAGAGTATTTTCAGACAGATATTTTAGTTTCGGTATTGCTATACTGTATTCAGTTTTATTTAGTATTGAATCTTACGGCAAGTTTCTGCCTAATTTCTGTATATTTATAGTTTTACTATTCAGTTATTGCAGCAGGTACCAGTCATGAGTTAGCTTGTGGTCCTTCAGGACTATAAGCATTGTGTAGCGTCCGGGGTACAGACTCGGGGCGTTACAGATACATATGTTCCAAAATTAGTATTGGCCCCTTTTTTCGTAAGCCATAGTGCCAGAGGAGGATTATCGTTGTAGGTCCTGCTTTTGTAAGTTGTTGAACTGAAGGAGGTATATATACTTGTTTTGGATATGGTATTAGATTTATTTTACATCATCTGGTTCTTTTCATGAGCATTCATTATTTTTCATCTATCGCCTATCCCCAATAAAAATGTTTGGCACTTGTACCTATCAGTCTTATGGGGAGATGCAAAGATATTGGTTATAGTTGTTGTTTGTTGAGTGATTGATTATGCCTTTCAAGCTTATGGGGCCTATTAGTTTATTATTTGTCTGGGTTAGCCAGTTATTTTATTGCTTGGATATTTTCATATGATTTATAAAAGACTGCTTATGTACTAGAAATCGAGGTTATCGATATGTTTATTATCCTTTCCTTCTTTTTATGAAAAACTCTATTTTTATTGTTCCATTATATGAATATGTGTATTCGATTAGAGACCCTACCTAGGTTAGAGTTGGCTCCTTTCCCTGTATCATAATCCTTGTAAGATCTAGGTTGTTAGATAAGTTTTCTTTGGTTAGCTCTTTTCAGTTTAGCTATTCTTATGATATATGAATAATTTATATATATATATAGACTCTCTTCATATTACTCTTATGTATCTTTTGTATATTTTTGTCTACATATTTCTATTGTATATTGTATATCTCTTTCTTTACTATATTATCGTACATTGACTAGTTACTTACTGGCATAACTTCATCCCAAATTACTTGTAGGATATGACAGTTTATACTTGTTTCTTCTTTAAGTGTTATATTATGTCTCATTTCTTAGATATTCGTCTCTAATGTTATTTGTGTTTTACATGTTGTCTTTACTTACATTATCTTTGGAGATTAGTTGGACGATGCCTACAAAGTACCTCATGTTGGTACTCACACTATACTTCTGCACCCTGTAGATCATAGTACGAGTTCTCACCGTTGACGTGTGCATCGTACGGAGCTTCCATGGATCAAAGATTCGGGGTGAGCTCCTGACGTTTGGAGTTATTTCTGCTCTCCCTTTTATTGTTAGACTGATCTCTACTTTTGTACTTCAAAGATGGCTTTGTATATATTTACTCTACACTTTACTTTGTACTCATGTTGTATTAGAAGTTCATATACTGACGGGGACATATTTATACCCTTCTTATATTCTTTCTCTTTTCACGTAATATTTTTTCTGTTTTCTTATTAGTCTGCTACTAGTTGTCCGGACTAAGAATTAGCTTACCTACTGGTGGGTTATGGGTTATGGTAGGTGTCGGGAAGTGACAATATATATATTGAGAAGTGGAGGTTGGGTGACGAATTGAGATAAAGATGGAGTAATTTTACAAATAACTTAATCTTAATGTTAATAGTGCAAGGAATTTAAGATACTAATTTTGGGATACGTGCATTACATATTTTATTCAATTTTAATCGCATCATGCAAAATATCTTAAATAACTTGATTAGCTTCTTAACTTCATTTACTAATCATCACATGATGGTGAAAGCAAAAGTAAGTATTTTTTGTTTATAAGTACTATGAAGAAAAGAAAAAGAAAAATTCAGTTACTTCTGTTTCAAAGTTACTTTCTATTAGATGTATAGAGAGATATTGAGAGATGAAAAGCAAAAAGGGAAAGACTATAAGTGAATGAGTTTTCTGTAAAATCGATTATTTCTATAAATGTACTAAGAAGTGGAATATGGTTACTATTAGAGATAAAGAGGGAGCAATTATGTAAATAATTTAACTTTAATGTTAATAGTCCGTAGATTTTAAGGTACTAGTGTTGGGATACATGAATTGCACGTGCTATTCAATTTTAATTGCATCATTTAAAATATCTTAAATTAATTGTTTTTCAACATGATGATGAAAGCAATAAATATTATTTTTTGTTTATAAATACTATGAAAAAATGAAAAGTTACTACTGCTATGAAGTTACTTTCTCTTGAGAGAGAGAGAGTAAGAGAATAAAAGTAAATGAGTTTTCTGTGAAGCAGAATCATATTGGCTTCTCTATGTGTATATATATATATGTGTGAAGATCCTTAAAAAAGTGATTCGAACTTTTTGCCCTTCATTAAAAACTCTATAATAGACAAAATTATCTTTTCACTTATTTTTCTCCAATTATTATTTATTAAAATTCAAAAAATTAATATCTCTTAAAATATATAGTAAAACCTAAAAAATTAAGGAAAAAAATCAAATGTCTGAAAAGAGAATCAATCAATATGTTTCTGTCCAATTAGAAAAAGATTCCTAAAATAGGAGAATTAGAAAAGGACTCAATTAGAAATAAACTCCTAAAATAGAAGAATCAAAAAATTTACTCAGTTAAAAGAAATACTCTTTTAAATATTGAAAGTTTTCATAAATATTCATTCATGTATAGTAATTCATCTAAACGATTCTCTGCTCGTATGCTGGAAGCATGGTCGTTTCATTGCCTAGAGATTTTTACGAGAAATATGTGCAACATTAATTCTGCTTGTAGGTAATATATGTTTGTGATTTGATGCTTAGATTGATTGCAGATTCTAAGTAGTTGATTATCTTCTCGTATGTTAGAAGCATGATTATTTTTATTTAGTATTAGTTAGTTAGGTTAGATGTGTGGTTGTTTATGATAATTCATTTAAACAAAAATGTGAGCCGCGTGCAAAGCATATACACTTGATTAGGTACATGCAGGTAATTCAGTATCTCGGTTATCATATTATTTTATTTTTATATGTTGGGTTTTTCTATCTAATAGAGATGGTAGATGAATGTTCGACCGGGCATTGAGGATTTTTGTGTAAAAGTTAGGTTAACTTAAATTGTTTTCATATCTCGATTACCATATTATTTTATTGTAATTTATAGGTGACAGCTGAATACTCGACCGGGCTTTGAGGTAATCAAGACATTTTAATTTTTACTTAATACATGTGGTGAAGAATGTTCGGTCGAATTTTGAGGATTTTTGTGCAGAGGTTAATTTTAATTGTATCTTTTTAATATCTCGATTATCATGTTTACCCTATTTCTGACAGGTTTATCACTGAAAATGACTATATATCATGCAAAGATCAAGGGGTTGAATTTGTAAAAGCTAAGGTAAAGAGTAAGCTTAATGAATTTCTTGAGAAAGCACACAAGGATGTCAACCTTGAATTGCTTTGTTGGCCTTAAGATACTTGGAATGTAGATGACACTAACTTGCTAATTATGCCAATTGTCATTCTCCAAATCACAGAATTCGAGTGTGGTGGCTTGGCTTTATCAATGATCCATGCACACATTGCAATGAATGGTTTCACAACCTTCACTTTTATTAAAGAGTGGACTAAAGTGTGCAGATTAGGGATTCCTCAAGAAAAGATTGATTTCTTGAGCATTAATTTGGCTAATGTTTTTCCATCGAGAGATCTATCCTAGAAAGATTGTGAGGATGCTAAATTATTAGTCAAAAGGCTGCTTTCTTCTTAGTGAAATTTTATATATAGCCTTTATTAATTAATGTTCCTATATGGATCCAATGTATTGTGTTCAACTACACAATATAAGAAATACAATGTTATCTACTAACCTTATAGTCAAATTTAGGTCCTTCACAGTCTTCTATTTAATGTCATATTCTCATAAAATAGTTTCAAACAAATCTAGCAATATATTTTAATATACAAAAAATCCAAAATTTAATTAAGATTGATCATGTGAATTCTCCAAGTCTGAGTTTGACTACCGTAAGACAATAATATTGAAAAAAGAAGAAATTCTCTGAGTACACAACACATCAAACCAAAACATGGTAGAAAAGATTAATTAATTAATTAGTAGCGAAAATTCCGAACAAATTGTAAGGAAACAAAAATATATACATGAGAGAAAATCCTAGAATTCTTTTTTTTTTCTTGTTATATATTTTAGAATTTTTAATTGTCTATATATGTGTGTGCGTGGTGTGTATTTATCTTATATTTAGAACTCGTTGGTTATTAGTTCTCCCAATATCTTTTACCACATATTTTAGAATTCCTTAATTTTTAAAATATATTTCTCACTTACCACATGTTTAGTTGGAATAAAAAGACTATGAAGAAAGATGGGTACTATAGTGTTAGTTATTTTCCAAAGTTCATTTTGGTATAATCTTGAAAATCTGAACGATGACTTTTTGATATTAAGAAAATTTTTATGTTTTCCTTTTCTTTTTCTTCTTTTAAATTAGATTTTGCATCAAAAAAAGTAGTCTTTTAATTGTTTCTCTAATATTTTGGACTTTAAATTTAACTAAAATTTTATTTGTCAAAACTTTACTTAGATGAATTAGGTGCTAATGTCTAAAATACCAAAATTAATTATAGTTTTCCTAAAAAAATTATGATTTACCTTACATAAAGTACGGTGTGACGAATTTTTCAGTTATTAAAAAATTTAGAACTTAAACTTATATAGCACTTTGAGTATATAATAATTTCTTTAAATATGAGTTTCTAAAATATATAAAAAAAAACACTGACAAAATAAATCTAGGGAAAGAAATTAGATATTTATATTTAATATTAGGAGAATTAAAAATGAATAATATGTGGGGAAGAGACAAGAAACCTTTGTTTATGTATATCTAAGAATGAAGTAACTCATGTAATACACACAAGACAACAAAAAAATCAATTTGAAACATATTAAAACAAGCAATACCCGAAATCAGGAGTTTAATCTAAGCTATCTTGTACATTTTATTTTTTGCATAATGAGCACCGACTATTCTGTTGTTGGATTTAACGTGTATATATATACTAGATGAGCATGGCCCGTGGTTAGCACTGGGCCAATACTGTACAACTTCATAGTGAGGAATATTTCTATAATCATTTAGTGAAGGAGGACAGCAATAAAAAGTGAAAACAAAGCAAACGAATATATCTGTGGTAGAACATAATTTTCTAAACTTGCATAAGCACATCTATTGATATGTCCGATTCAGGTAGAGTCTAATTTATTTTCATATTTTTAGTTTTCTCAAAACCTCATATCTCGCATGAATTTAATGAACATGAAACTATCCTATTTTGAAATCTCCAATCCGAAGGGAAACCTTTAACGAAAGAGTTGACTTTTTCTATATAATAAATAAAAGAAGTATATTCCAACTATGAAATACATTTGAATTTCTAGGAATTATTATAAATTTGCAATGGATGCATCTTTTTTTAGATCGTTCCCGAGAGGTTGGGATTATACTTTCAATTGGAAGTGTTTCAATCAAATCGTTAACAACAGATTTCTGCAAACATACTACTTTCAACACAAAGTTAAGCCTTTCAACACTTTCCTATCCAAATAATTCCACATTTAGCATAGTGAACCATGTCATAGGGCAATGATGGAATTGAAAGCTATTTTGAAATGAAATAGCCAATAATAGCTGGAAGTTCTCTCTCGAGGACTAACTGAACTTGGCTACCAAATGGCTCATATGTTTCCACATAAAGATCCATCAACTTCAGTGAGAGTAGGCAAGCACTAAAGCAACCAAATCCACAACCAATAACCAGCACAGTTGATTGTAGGGAAGAAGCCAGTACATCAGTCGCAAGACAAAATAATTGATTTTAAAGAAACCCGCAAACATGCAAGCAAGTAATAAATAAGGATATGTAATTAAGAACAAACATAAAACTTACACCATATTGAAGAAACTCGGAATCACTTCCAACCCATTCATCCCCGCAATAAGGTGAGAGTAATAAGTGACACCATTAACATTCAATGCATCCTCTGAATGGAAAGAAGTTTGGTTCTCTTCCAATAACATTAGACTGGAAAGAAAGCAAAAAAATGACAACCATCAAAGAAGGCATAAAAGTTTGCCTTTCAAAATTGAAGAGTCAAGCCTGGCACAGTGTAAAAACACCAAGAAAAAATCAAATCAACTATTTGTATTATTAAGAAAATTAGTGAAACAACCAGACAACATTCTATTATAGATAATAGATTATGCACTAATAGAGTGAAAATTGATTTAACATTAAGACCAATTAACAAAAATTAGGCATATCCATGTTTTGAGTGTCCTCTTTGAGATTGTCACACATGATTTTCTTGCCTTGGCATTAACATGAATAGGAGTTTCACAAGCAGCACTATCATCGGATTCCTATGAAGAAGTTGTATAACTAAGATATTCATCATTAGTGATGTTATTTACTTTATTAGATTCAGAAACACTGGCTGAATCAGGTTCTTCTATAGTGTACACATATTCAGCCAGTTCATTTGATTTATTAGAGTTCTCCAAAGAGAATTGTGGTGGACTTTAATGACCATACTCCTCAGGCCAATCTAGGTTAAAGACAGAATCTAGTTTGATAAGGAAATTTTCTCTATATTGTAAGGTCTTGTCGATGAGCATCCTCAAGAAATTCATTACTTGGATGGCATACATCAATGCAGTTAATGGATCTACCATCTGCAAAGAACAAGCTAAAAATTACTTATTATACATAAAGATAATTGTGCACATGAAAATTAGCTATGGAGTGTATTCGCATGAAAAATTGTGCACCCGTTTAAAGAAATAATTATAGAGATCATATATCTATACTTTTCAACTTTCAAATAATTTTCTATTTTCTTTTTGCTATAAAATCTCAGCTTATAAGAGGCAAACTGCCCCAAGAGTATTGTACGCAATTATTAAGAGCAAACAACATTGAAGTATTGCAGGAATTCATCTTGTTAAGGTGTTACTTCAGGACAACATCAGCAATGAGATTAATAGCCCAATCTAGTAGAGCAGCTTTAGTGGGTGGGAGAAGTCTCACAAGAGTACTACAGTCCTATTATAACTGGCATTGAATGACCTTCTTAGGAGAAAAAGAATCCTACACTCCTCTTGGGAGTTACCTAAACCAAGCCTATTGAGTTACATGATGTTACATTAAGGATAAACATAACAAGAAAAGAGAAAAGTCTATCAGGACTCTTTTTTCCTTCTTGGCTCAACAGAAGAAACATCCAAAGTGTGGCAATGATGAAGCAATAACTATAACTACATAGAAAGTATGAAAAGTAACTGCTACATTTGCAGCAGAACATTACAGGACATTTCTTTCTAAAAATAACCATAAATGTCAAGGACATAAAAGGACTTTGTTCTATTTTCCAGCCTTTGATACAACAGTCACTTTAACCTAACAACACCATTATAGTGTGAAATTATGTACACCTTCATGAAACGTAATTGCTATATTTACATCAGAACATCCCAGAATATTTCTTCACAAAATAACTATAACTCCTAAGGACATAAAAGGAACTTGTTCTTTTCACCAAACATCTTAGGTGCGTCGATGTATAATAATTTAAATTTCTATAATGTCTCAATATCAAACAACTTAATATATAATGCATATTGTTCAATAATTTTTTTCCTGAATGAAAATAATGTATCCTTTTAATAACATGCATCATAGAGTTGCTAAATAATAAATGTTTAACTAATAGAACTCTTAATAAAAAATAAAGTTTCTTTATCATGGACATTTCAACAAATACCTTCGTAACATAGAATTTCTTTCTTTTTCATTACTAATTTGTCTTCAGTTTAGAAATCAGTGTGTTAAGTGATCTAACAACTTGTGCAACAAAGAAGAAATATTTCATAAAAGTATTTGAACAAAAAATTAAGTGCATGTACATGATCAATCAATAAAACATGAAGAAGGAGAAAAGTTGAGATGTCAATAGATCAAACTATCCAAAATAATAATTGAAATGAAAAATAAAATCAAAAGATAAAGAGGAAACTCTAGAGCCTCACCATAGTACTTTTATGAGTTTTCGATTAGATTCAATATTTCATCATCTTCTCATTGTCAAGTTAGGAGCATCAGTTGCTCGATAGTCGTAACTTTTGAAGATGGCAACGTATGTATGAGTTCAACCAATAGACTGAATCTATAAAAGAACAAGGATAACAAAGTCATTCACTAAAGAGAAAAGAGTGATGAAACTTAGCATAGGAGGAGAAAGAAATTTGAAGAGAATAAAGAAGATTAGAATGGTAATTTGATATTGCAAAAGTGGGGCATCAAACTAACAGACATGTTCATTCACTAATAAAACAAAGCCAAATTTAATGTAAAACTTTTAATACCTTTAGTACAACTTATATATATATATATATATATATATATATAATATTTAATTATCCAGCGATTTTGGATTGCGTTGTATCAGCAAAGAGGAGCAGAGATAAGGTAGACCTGACCTCAATCTGGCGTATATTTGTTGTGGAATAGTAACATGAAATATATTATGAAAAATCTTTGATTCTGCTACAAAGGCAAACAATGAGTCGGCAAAAAAATAAGATCTTTGCGCTAATGTTAGATTCTTCGATGTGTATTATCATCCGTTTTAAAATTATTTGTATTTTAATATTTTGTTGTCTATCATAAATAACTTCTCTAACTTTTGAAATATGTGTATATCGCAATCTCTCCAAATTTCACTTTTGAAATTACATTAAGTATATTATTGTTTTTCTTATGTTCAAATTAACAATATTAACATTTGCATCTATTTTAATGTACATATATTTGCAATTTAATTGAATATAATGTTGTATTTAATGTAACTTTAATGGTAACATTCTACATTTTCGATACTATATTAAATATTGAATTATGTTTTTCACTAATGATGTCACATAATTTTGTAACTAAAGTTTTAAACATTTACAAATAAATATATGTAATTTTCTTATTTAACATTAAATACACGGTTAAAGCGCGTACACTAAACTAGTGTCTATGTGCGTGTATATATATATATACTAGTTTAGGTGTATGCTCCTCACGCGTGTACCTCGCTATAATGAATTTAAACATTACATTAAATACGATATTTATTTAAATAGTAAGAGAATTTATTTAATTATGTAACGACCAAAAAATTTGATGAAATATGTGAAATTTATGATTTTGTGTGATTTGACTATTTTACCCTTTCCTGTAGTTGTATTATCGTACTTCTGGGGTGTGGGGATGATTAGTACGGTTTTGGATGCATTTCAGTACAGTTTATACGATATGGTGGTTTTTGATGGCATTGAGAGCCTTATTTTGGACTTATGTGGATATCTTTTGATCCATTCGATGAATGGCTAAACAAACTGCGAGTAATACCTCGTACTTTTACTTAGCTTGAAATCATCTCAAGAATGTTAGAAACTTACTTTGAAAGATAAATCCATTTTTTAACACGTGGAATTCTTAAGATTTTCACTTTTTGTTGAGTGGGAAATTGAATTAGCTTTCTAACGATACCCATTCCGTCAAAATCTGACATCGAAAGAGAAAGTTATGGCCGAAATACAGAAAGCAGTCAAAACAGCCCAGGTGCGATGGTGAAGAATGACAGACCGTTAAGCTAGCGATGAACCATCGTCCAAGCCATCGCAGCAAAGATAGTGAACCCCTATTCTACCCAAGTGCGACGGTCAGGACCAATGGACCGTCAACCCAGCAATGGACTGTCGCACCCACCGTCGCATAGTTTGTTCAGTTATTTTAAAGTCATTTTTAAAAGGGTATTTGGGTCTTTTCTACCCGTTTTAATCCCTAATAATATCATATCAAGGCTCATAAGTTCATTATCCATCTACAACATCAAATTAGATTTTTCTCTCAAATATAATCCCCAAGAACAAGATCCAAATCCTTCTTCAAGAAACTAAGAAATTCAAGTTCTTTAAGTCCAAGAACATCAAGAAACTCACAATCCAGGTATGTCATGTTTTGATTTATGGGTCCCTTTCACCCACGAAGCTTAAGAATCTCTTTTCAAAATCCAATATTTGTGTATGTATGAATGTTCATGATTTAAATAGAATTGAAATTCATGTTCATGATATTGTGGGATTTTGATTCATGTTTGAAATTACATATTTCAATGATTGGCCCTAGGATGTGGTGATTTGCATAATAATGATGGTAAACCCTGAAATTTACATGTTGATTGATGTATCCATGATTATTAGATGTGTTGATGATTGTATAACCAAAGCATGCTCTCCCCTATGTTTGATTAAATGCCTATGTAAAGGTAAAGTGCAATACTAGTATGATAATATGAAATTTCCAATCATGTACAAGTTTATGCATGTCAAATATTTGATGAAATGTCTTAGTCAGTGAATTATGGATACATGTGTAACCCTTGTGGTTCTTTAGAACTTCTACTTCATGAAATCTCTAACTTATTGTATTATGGATTGTGATGTTGGTCATGTATTCAAGAAAGGCATGCTTTTTCAGTTTCAGGCTATCAAGTCCTGGGGGTACTTGTACCTGATAATTAACTGCGTGCCTAGAGCCAGTTTCATGTTTTCAAGATACTCTCAGTTGAGTCATGTTCATAGAAATTCAGTCAGTCTTATAACTCAGGAAAACTCAGTAAACTCAGTAATCTCAGAAATTCAGTAATCTCAGTAGTATTCCGTCAATCAACGGAATTTAGTTAATTTAGTTTAGTTCAGTTCAGTAATCCATGTTTAGTGACTATTCAGATTTAAGTAGGAATTAGCACCGAGTGAACCCAGGGATGGGAACACACACTGTCAGATGAGGGTGTGATTCTTAGAAGTCATTCTTGCATTCCAGAACTATGTAGCCAGCATAGGCTGAGACATCAACACTGTCAGATGAGGGTTGATAAGATGGATAAACGTTGTCAGATGAGGGTCCCACCATTCTCTTTTGGGGACACTATCAGATGAGGGTCGCCCATAGCTTATCCTTACTGGTGGCGCGGTATTGACACCCTTTCAGTTGGGGTTAAATATTGTACCCTAACTCAACTATAATACATTATTTGGGGCATGTCGGTTAGATGAATACTTCCCACAGTTTTAGTACAGAATCAAAACTGTCAGATATAGTTATTCAGTTTCAGAAATAGAACTCAAATAGTTCTACAGGATTCAGGAATGTTAGATACAGTCAACTGAGAACAATATGAAACTCATCTAGTTCCATCAGAACCTAGACTGTCAGATATAGTTGCTCAGTATTAGTTATTTCAATTATACAGATATCAGTATCTTATGTTATCAGTACTCAGGCTCAGTAATCATGTTATCATGAACTCGGTTATAGTTATTGTGTAGTCATATATGTATTCTCACGTTCATGTTATGCAGTCAGTTAGTATATTTTATGCATGTGAACCCTTTTGCATTCAGCCTACCTCACATGCATACCAATATATTCAAACATACTGACGCATTTGTGCTATGGTATTTTATACCATAGGTTCAGAAGCACGAGCTCCAGAGCATCAGTAGCATTCCAGTCTCAGCAGTCATAGTTAGCAGTGAGTCCTCATCCTTCGAGGATATGACCATTACTTTATTACCTCATTAATTAATTTATTTCAGTAGTTGAAGTTAGTTGGGGACATATCCCATTAACTCCTTATTCAAACAGTTCAGTCAGTTAGAGGCTTTTCAGACTAGCATATTCAGACATTTATTTCAGTTGTTTTGGGTATTTCAAAACCCCTCTAGATTTTATGTTTTATTAGTTATATTACAGTTTTGAAATTTACGGCCTTTCAGTCTTTATTTTCATATTTATGTAGTGTTCAGGTACAGATATCAGTCATGGATTAGCTTGTGGTCCTTCGAGGTCATGAGCACCGTGTAGCATTTCAGGTACCAAATTTGGAGCGTTACACTGCGCCATCGATTTTATTCCATGTATATCTTTGATTCGGGTCTCGGTGCACCTGAGCTCATTTTGACATATTGATCGAAAAGTTAAAAAATTAAAAATATGGGTGTAGAATCTACATTTAATCGAAACAACCTCGGATGGAAAATCTAACTTCTCCAAAAGATCCAAAACATCAATTTAAGGGTGGTAGCATATTTGGTTTGATTTTACAGTTTTTAAATCTCATTTCGGTCCTCGGTTTGAAAAATTGTGGGAGTCAACTTTATGAAAATGACATTTTTTCAAAAATTTGATATCGCCATCATGTATGAAACATCAAATTTAGTGTGGTTGCATAGTTCAATTGCATGTATCGGACTCTGAACGAATCCTGGACACCCCGTCGAAATTCGTTTCAACTTAGGAGAAAAAAATCTGCACTATATATTGCAGAAAATCTGCAATATAACAGCTTTTTTTTACCCCTTTTGGCCCATTTTGTCTATTCTTTCACCTTGCTTCATGAGAGTTGAACTCTAAAATAGTGTGAGAACTTAAAAGTTAAGCTTATGAGAGCTTGAAAATCTAGATTAACACCTATTTCTTGATTTTATTTCAGATTTATGGTAAGAATTCACCCATTCTTTAGTAATTTCTTGATAAATTTCTCAAAACCTCAAAAATCTTAGGACTTAATTTTAAACCTCAATTTCACTTTTTTTCACTCCAATAATATTTTTATCTTATAATTACTAGTTTTTCATCGATTTAACCTTCAAAACAACTCTGATTCTTGATTTTAACTCGAATTTCAAAGATTTTACCTGGTAGAGCTTAAAATAGTTTTTCTTCGATTTGAACCTCGTTTTTTATTCAATTTGACTTGGATTTTCAACTGTAGGTTCCTAAAAATATGGAAAACACATTTTTTAAGTAAACTTTTGATTTTGCCCTTCTTTTTCGAAAACTCAGTCTAGGGGTCCATTTTAACTCTAAATTAAAAGTAGCTAATATGGATGTCATTGATTTTTTTTTATTCTTAGATTTAATATTTGATATTTTTAGTGGAGTTCAGAATCATTTATGAAAAGTAAGATCATCGGTTCGAAGTGTAGCAGACCGATTTCGACATTCGAGGAAAGTTATGGCTTAACTCTTCCACACTGTGTTAGATAGTAAATGATGATACAAAATGCATGTTAAGGGTGGTAAATAATTATAAAAAATAGCAATATTTTTGTTGTGCCCGTGTGGGGCCTATATGTGATGTAATTTTAGAAATTATGATATTATGTGATATGTGTGACCGTGTGGGATCCTAAGTGATATTGATAGCCTTGCATACATGTGGATAATTGTATTGTGTTGTTTAACTTCTTAATTTGGTACCATTGGTGTATTATAATTATATTCATACTTTACTGGCATATGATACATGTAGAAATTCATGGATGAAACGAAAATAATGAGTTGATATTGTCTCACATGGTTGAGAAAATGTATCACTGTGATTGGTTATGGAAATATGTCATGTGGTTGGTAGTGAAAATACTCATTGTAATTGGTTGTTAGCATTACATCTTCATATCATACTCTTCATAGCATTACATCTTCATATTATTACATCTTGATGAAACATTGGTACCACCATGGAAATAACTGAAAAATACTGGCAAGACCTGATAACACCTTTTTGAGGGATGTGCTAGAAAGAAAATATAAGATATGTGGATTGTATACGGGTTGACGAACCCTCCATGGGTCCTGCATTAGGAGGCTTTCCTTAGTAGGTGTATATAGGGGTTGTGTTATGATTCCAGAGGTTATGCGATAACCTAGTGCATCATCATCATCAAATACATTACACTTACTTTATTGTGTTGTGTTGTATTGCCATATTGAATTTTCATCTATGTATTTATCATATCTTCTTTTAATTGTAATTGATGATCTTGTATATACATGTTCTCCTTTAAAGTTTTTATATGTGATATAATTCATACTTGTGTTCTATCTTGGCGTTATGTTGCAATATATGTGATACATTAGAACTGCTAGTGCAAGCGGTGTAGGCTATAATTGTGGGATATTTTCTGATTACAGGTGACATGCCCTTAGTGTATATTTTGTATGCTTTATTTACTATTTGCTTGGTCAAACTATGATACCTACTGAGTACAAGTGGATCGTACTCATGCCTACTGCGCTCTTTTAGTGTCGGTCCTAGCTTGAGTATGCCTCAACTTGCTTGACTCGAGCAATTTTTGGAGCTTTCAAGGTAGCGGTTAGACATTCATGCCTCTGAAGTTTACCTCTATTTTTTATAGTATTTATGTGTTTATTAGTATTTTGAGATAGATATTATTCCATTATGGTTATTTTTTTGATATATTTGACTCTTGAATTATATTAGTAGTTCTATACTATTGATACCTAATTTTGGAAAAGATTTATACTTTGAATAAGTTCTTTTCGTATTATTATAATTACTTGTATGGTTTGTCTTCATTCTAAAAGTCTTGCCTTGGGTATTTCTGACTTTTCTTTTTCCTTTTTGTATCAGTTTGGGTGATAGGTTTACTTGTCAAGGTACGCTGCGACAAGTTTCATTATGACACTTATTTTTGGGTCATGACAAATTGGTATCAGAGCCAAGTTTTATTGGTCTCACAGTGTAAGAATAAGATGTCTAATAGAGTATCACAGATCAGTATGTAGACCTCCATATATATTCGAGAAGCTATAGGACGTCTTTAGAAAAGTTTTCTCATTTTGTTCTTTATCATGCAAAGTTCTTTCATACTTGGCATTTTGAGTTGTGTTTCACCCTTTTTGCGTAGATGGTGTTGCTTATATGGCCTATTAGTTGAGAGCTGGTGCTAGATATTGGTAGAGGTCAATTGTGGGTATTAAACCCTGTGAATCTCCTAATATGGCTAAGGATTAATTTAGCAAGGGTTTCCTAGAAAGATTTATGCCTTTCTGTTTGAGAGATCATATGTAGGACGAGTTTGATCATTTGGAGCAGGGCTCTATAACAGTTCTTGAGTATGTGGCATGCTTCCATGCCATGTTTAGATATTCCTATGATAGAATTTCCATTAATTCTAAAAAGATTTAGAAGTTTGTAAAAGGTTTGGATATCTCTCATCAGTTGGATACGTCACAGATGGTTGTGGCTGGGGATTTATTTTAGAGTATTATGGGTCATGCTAAGATGACAGAAGTTATTCGTCAAGTATCTCAGGGTGGTGCCAATAAGGTGCATCATTTTTATGAGTTCATAGGTCAGTCTCCTCGTGATAGAGATTTTAGAGGTTCTCATAGATATTAGTGTAGGCAAGTGTAGATGGCCTTATAGAGTTTAGGTGTTGGATCTTCTAGTTCAGTAGTTCAGGGTAGCCGTTTGAGTCCAATTGTAACTTCTCCTATTGAGACTGGTCGTAGAGGTTTCTATATGTAATGAGATTGGCCATGATGCCAGGGATAGGGACTATTCCTGTTGGATGATTTGGGCTACTCTTATTTCCGCTATGAGGGGTAAAAGTGCTACCAGAGGAGGAGAGGTAGAGGAAGTAGAGCCCAAGGTGGTGATCGTTAGGCCACTCAGGCAGTTGGTGGTCATGGACAGTGTTATGCTATACTGGACAGATCTGAGCCAGAGGCTTCAGATATTGTGATCTCAAGTATCAATCTCATTTATTTCAAACCTACGTCTAAGTTATTTGATCCTGGTTCGACTTTATCTTATGCTTCTATGTATTTTTCTTTGGGTGTTGATTCTTTTAGTGATCCACTTTCTATGCTTATTCGTATATCTACCCCGGTAGGTGATTCTTTAGTAGTAGATCGGGTGCACCAATCTTGTGTTGCGACTTTTGCCGGGTGTGAGACTTTAGTAGATTTATTTGTGTTAGATATGATCGATTTTGATGTTATTTTGGGTATAGATTGGTTAGCTCCTTATCATGTTGTCTTAGATTATTTTGCTAAGACTGTGACTTTAGATTCGCCAAGGATAGCTTGGAAAGGTGCACTTCATTCGGGTCCCAAGAGGGTCATATCTTATGTTCAGGCTTTCGATTGGTTGAGAAGGGATGATTAGCTTACTTGGCTCATATTCATGACACCAGTGTTGTTTTGCCTCCTTGATTGGATTCTATCTATGTTGTCCGTGAATATATAGATGTGTTCCCTACGGATTGCTCGATATGCCTCCAAAATAAGATATTGATTTTGCTATTGATGTTGAGCTGGGCACCAAGCCCATTTCTATTCCTCATTATAAGGTGGCCCCAGTAGAGTTGAAAGAACTGAAGGATCAGTTGCTGGAGTTATTGGATATGGGATTTATCTGATCTAGTATTTTACCTTGGGGTGCGCCTGTCTTCTTTGTAAAGAAAAATTATGGATTTATGTGGATGTGTATTGATTATTAACATTTTAATAAGGTGATGGTTAAGAATAAGTATCCTATTCCTTGCATCGATGATTTATTTTATCAGCTTCTAGGTTCTATAGTATTTTTAAAGATTGATTTGAGGTTCTGTTATCACCAGTTGAGGATTAGAGCTTTTGATATTCCAAAGATAGTTTTTCAGACTCGATATGATCATTATGAGTTCTTTGTTATGTCCTTCAAGTTGACCAATTCCTCCACCGCATTCATGGAGCTTATGAAGTGGATGTTTCAACTACATATTGACTTCTTTGTTATTCTATTTATAGATAAAATCTTGGATTATTCCAAGACTGAGGTTGAGCATGAGGAGAATTTGCGTATTGTCCTTCAGAAATTGAGTGATGAGAAGTTGTATGCTAAGTTCTCTAAGTGAGAGTTTTGGTTGGAGTCTGTTTCTTTCTTAGGTCATTTGATGACTAAGGAAGGTATTTTGGTTGATCTAGCCAAGGTTGCAACAGTTCATGATTGGGATAGACCTACTTTGCCCATCGAGATTTGGGGTTTTTTTAGCTTAGCAGGTTATTAACAGCGTTTTATTAAGGGTTTTTCATCCATTGCAGCTCCTTTGACAAAGTTGACTCAGAGAATGATTTTCTTTCAGTGGTCTGATGTGTTTGTGTTTGTCCCGACTTTCTTAACATAATTGGGTTTTCCTTTAGGTACCATAATTGGGTTTCCTTTTAAGAAAAGAAAAATATATTCTCCATATTTGGCTAATCCTTATTCTTGTATGAAAGGTTATAAACTCTATATAAATAGAGGCTCATTTCTTCTAGTTTTATAGCATCCACAATGTAGTCTTTGTGAAACACAAGTGTTGCGGGATCACTTGTGTGAGCCTCTTTTATTCTGAGTAAACTATGTGAGGTTGTCTCTCTTGACAGTTTGTAGTCTCTTTTATATAATTATGTGAGGTTGTCTCTCTTGACAGTTTGTACTCTCTTTTATATAGTGGATTGCTCATCTCCATTTGTAGATGTAGGTCGATTGACCGAACCACGTTAAATTATTGTGTCTTTTTTGGTGTATTTCTCATTTGTCTTCTTATTTAGCGCCTTTTGAGGTTTGCTTTACTAGCTTCTTCATGAGACCTAATTATTTAGATCCTAACATGATGCTTGTGAGGTGAGATTTTAAAAGCTCAAGGATTTATTGACTTTACCTCATATATTATCTTTGCCCAAGGAGGGTGTGGAATTTACTATATTTTGTTATGCTTATGGTATTGGATTGGGTGTTGTGTTAATGTGGGAGGAAAAGATGATTGTGTATGTGTCTCATCGGTTGAAGCCTCATGAGAGAAATTATCCTACCCATGATTTAGAGTTTTGTGCAGTCATGTTTGCCTTGAAGTTGTGGAGGTACTACATGTATGGAGTCTAATTTGAGATCTTCTCAGATCATTGTAGCCTTCAATATTTCTTTACCCAGTGATATATTAATATGAGGCAATGTCGTTGTCGTGAGTTGCTTAAGGATTATAACTTAACTATTCTCTATCATCCGGGCAAGGCTAATGTGGTTGTGGATGCCTTGAGACGAAAGTCAACTAGCAAGGGTAGCTTGGCGCATCTTTTGACCCAGGAGAGGCCTTTAGCCTTGGAGGTTCAGTCTTTAGCTAACCAGATAGTTAGGCTTAATATTTTGATACCTGAGAGAATTTTGGCATTTGTAGAGGCTGGATCTTCTTTGATGGAATAGATTTGAGCTCACCAGTTCGATGATGTTAGATTGAGGTTGATTCGAGATAGGGTGTTGAGTAGTGAGGTTAGGAAAGCCTCACTTGATTCGAATGTAGTTTTAAGGATAGGGGGATAAGTTTGTATTCCTAGAGTGGGTGACTGGATTAGGTTGATTTTGGAGAAGGCCCATTATTCCAGATATTCCATCCATCCTGGCGTGACTAAGATGTATCATGCTTTGAGATAAATACTAGTGGGGTAGTATAAGGCAAGATATGGTGAATTTTGTAGCTCATTGCCTATGTTATCAGTAGGTGAAGGCGAGCATATGCGACCTGATAGATTACCTCAGAGGTTGCCCATTCCTGAGTGAAAATGGGAACAGATCAGTATGGACTTTGTGTGTGAGTTGCCTCGTACTTTTCATGGCTCTGACAGTGTGTGGGTCATGTGGATCAATTAACCAAGTCAGCTCATTTTATTCCATTTTAGGTCTCATTTAGTGTTGAGAAGTTGGCCCGTATCTACATTCATGTGATTGTAAGACTACAAGGTGTGCCGGTGTCTATTATTTTAGATCGAGGTTCTGTGTTGTAACGCCTTAATTTTCTGAACCTAAATGCTACACGGTGCTCATGATCCCAAAGGACCACAAGCTAACCCATGACAAATATTTGGACCTGTTTACTGCATAAAATACTAAAAATGTGGAAACATGTACTGAACGGCCATAAGGTTCAAATCTGAATAAACATCTGATAAGAACAATGTCTGAAAATGGTATAACAATACCAATACAAATCTAAAATAACTGTCTGACATGCTATAGTCTGAAAGCCTCTAAACGGTCTGAATAAGGAGTTGATGGGACATATACCCAACTAACTCCATCTACTGAAATAAATAAGTACTGAAAGAATAAACTAATAAAATACTATCATCCTCGATTGATGAGGACTCACTGTAGACTCTATCTGTAGAAGTCTTGAATGCTACTGATGCTCTGGAGCTCGTGCTTCTAAACCAATGGTATAAGACACCATAGCGCAAATGCGTCAGTACTTTAAATGTACTGGTATGCAAGTGAGGTAGGCTAAATGCAATAGAGTTCATATGCATAAATAATACTAGCTGACTGACTATCATGAATGTGAGAATACATACATGCATACGTAACTATAACTGAACTCGCGGAGATACTGACTACTGAGTATGAATACTGATAGTATGAGCTTCATGATACTGAGATACTGATTGATTGAGTTTACTGATATTGATATGTAAGTCAGAAATAAGTAAGGAACTGATACTTTATTATTGAATACTGAAGGATTAAAACTATATTACTGATACATAAATAACTATTTCTGACAGATCTAATTATGAAGAACTGGCCTAGTTGACTATATCTGATAGTCTAATTAAAAAGAATTAATCTGATTGACTATTTTAGACAGACATGAATATAAAGAACCAATATGCTTGATCGTATCTGATAATTATAAATATGAATACTGATAATATGAGTTTTTATAACTGATATAACTGATAACATGAGTGACTATATCTGACAGTCCTGAATCTAATGGGACTAACTGAGTTTTGTACTATATCTGAGTTAACTATATCTGACAGTCATAAAATCTGAAGAACTATCTCAGTTTTTTTACTAAGATTGAGAATAAGACTGAAACTGAGACTGTGGGAAGTAGCCATCTAAACAACATGCCTCGAATTTGAACTGGTGGGGTCCAACCTATAACCCCAGCTAGAAGGATGTCAATACCGTGCCACGGGTAGAGACAACATATGAGTAAACCCTATTCTGTTTGGGATCTCTTTCTGTCTACCCTTGCTATCAAGTAAACTCAAATGAGATGCATTAGCTCTATGTGTAAGGACATCTCAACCTACGATGGCTATGTAGTTCTGGAACTTAGGGATTGCTTCTAGGGATCTCAGTCCTATCTAGCGGGTGAGTACCCATCCCTAGGCTCACTCGGTGCTGAATCCTACTCCCACTTGAAAGATACTGAACTGATTAGCTGAGCTGAATTGATTAGCTAAACTGACATTAGTGGGATTATTTAGCGGAGCTAAACTGAGTTTACTAAGTTCTGCTGAATGACGGAATGTACTAATGTCTGAGGATTGACTGAGAGTACTGTAGTTATTAAGATTTTACTTGCAATACTATTGAATTCTACTTTCTATCTTAATAAGGGTGAATTTTACTAGCTGATGAGGTTACTGAGGTTTTGAAATGAATACTTACTGAGACATAATAACTAGCTGAGATTACTGAAATTACTGAACTACTGAGACTACTGAGATTTCTGAGTTTTCCTGAGTCACATGACTGACTGAATTCTATGGATCATGGTTTGACTGAGAGTATCATGATAACATGAAATGGCTCTAGGTGCACAGCTATATTTTTTTGGTACGAGTACCCCCAAACTCGATGGAAGGAAACTGACAAACATGACTTTTTTGAATGCACAACCAACATCAACAATCCATAATATCATAACTTGGGAAATTTCATGAAGTACATGCTTATCATACATCTTTTACATAAGTCAGATTTTTGCAAGTAAGTATAGCATAATCTCATAAGACTAGTTCATGAACAATCCAACAACATTTACAAGACACAATATCAACATGAAAATCATTGGAACATAGGGGCATATCATGAATCCTTCACTTAGTCACAATTTAGCTATATTGCATGATATCTAGTTTCTTAGGCATTTCATCAAGCACCTTACATGTACAATTTTGGGCATAGTTATATTTATACATGGCGTACAACTTAGGTCTGATCTTGAGGGTCAACTTTTGAGTACCCCTCACTCCAAATTGGATTCATTACAAGAAAAGGAAGTAGGATGTTTAAGTCATAAAAGTTCGGGGGATTATTAAGTATCTTCCCCTTGGGACACTAGGCCCCTCCAGGAATATTGACTTGGCTGAGCTACTGAGGGAGACTGACGCGATGCATAAGGCACCTAGGAACTGATTCATGACTGATTATCTATGATCTGAAACTAAGGCATGATACATGAACTGAGCTGATCTTGCATCTATCTGATTGGTTAATCTGAGGATGATTATATTCTTTCGTGAGATTTCGGCTAGCGCGAATAGATAGGAACATTGGAAACCCAACTTTATAAACTTGACTGTATAAGATAGCTGAGTAGAAAGATCATAACATGATTGATATTTGGGAAGATAAGTTGAGGCCTATAACAGCATCTAAGCTGAAGTAACTAAGCCTCATGCACGACGACTGAGACTACTGAAAGATTCACATGGTGATGAGCACGAATGCATAAATATACTAACTTATCTGATTAACTGAATAACTGATAGTTGAATACTTGGTATGTAAGACTAGTATGTACTTAGTTTGAATAACTGGAATGAGGCTGTAGAATATTATACATAGGAGAAAGGGACTGACTGAGTAACATGAAGTAACAGAGCATGAATTTGTAAAGACTGTATTACCTGAGAATGCAAGACCAAGCATATAACATGATTTGAAAACATTCCATAGACTGAGGTGCTGAACTACTGATAGCTAGATAATTGATAACTATATGCTATGGTTAAGCAAGTCTGAAACTGAACTGAGTTTTCTGATCTAATTACTGGACTGGAGTTGACACCATACTACGACTATAACTGGGACTCATACCAGATCTAGATGTTGGATGAAGATAACTAAATACTGATAACTGTGGTTAGACTGATACTGAACTACTTAATGCTTAGACTAAACACTGATTTCTGAGTACTAAATACTGAAACTATAACTGAAATGGTAATTGAATTTGGAGAGATTCGTAATAAGGACTGATATAGATCAAGGATCGAAATGTATACTCGCACTCTATACTTTCCCCAACTTCTAAATACAACCTCTTGCTAGACATTTACTTGCACACTAATATGACATTCAAGCCTATCTTAATCACTACACCATCACATAATATAAGTATGCAACAATCTTTTCTTAACATGTAATATTTACTCATTCTCATATGAGCAACTGCTCACCACCACACTGTTTCAATAAAAAGAGCTTACTAAAGGATTAAATCTGGAGGACCTGAAACATGAATGGATACTGACTGAACTTGACACTTGAACTGAAGCCTGAGGAATAGAATATCAATAACATGAATTTACCCAAAAGATTTGAACTAAGGATATGCATGACATAGTCTGAATTTAACTGATTAGTAGGAGCGTAGTCTAAGTCATGAAAGCAAAGTACACTGTAAAGTGTAACATATGTACATGAGTCATGCTGCATGACCTGGGTTTGGAGTTTATAAATTCATGGGACATGATTTATAACACTGAGGGAGCTGATACTCCTTATAATATAAATTGAAATCACACATGATTCTATGGAAAACGTGCGAATATAATTTATCTTCAAGGAACTAAGATGTGAAGCATGTATAGGTATCAGGATGACTGAATTACAAAACCTTGCACTGAGATAAGTATGAGTCAGGAATTTTCTTCCCTTACTATTTTTCTATACATACTGGTACTACTACTGGAATCTGAGAGCCTGACATTGGTTGCTTGATCTATAATCTCCCCCTTAGCTTTAAGCCACCATCTTAAATCTATAAGCACTTACTAAACTCTGAACTGAACTACAATCTTAATCACATACTCACACTCTGTCAAATGCATACTTTCCTTACTAAGCCCATTAGATGTTTTTGTTGCTTCATATATTACTAATATTACATCCACTCCTTCATACTTAATTCAAATCAATAAACTTAAATTCTAGCTTACACTGCTCAAGCCTACTGATTTACTCTGGTACAACTATCCTCATGAATACATAATCTGATCAAACTGGATAATATTATCCCAACTCTACCACTGCTAACTCCTGAGTTCATGCTTAAAAATTCTAGGTCTATGCTGTCATAGGATTCTGAGAAGAGATCTAAAGGCATATCTAAAATTAGGTTCGTGAACGAGTTCTCATGGTCATGAATCAAATCTGTACAACTTGGAACATAACGGGATTGATAGGTTATTTTTTAGTCTGTGGAAATCCCATATCTGACTACAGGGACTATCTGAGAAAGCCCTATCTCTAGGACTTGAGTTTCACTATTTCTGTTACCTTGAAAGTAAGGTGGAGTTAACATGTGTGGAGCATGATAAGAATCTATATGAGTTTTCTTAGAAAACTTTTCTATAGTATGATCTGAGACATGAAAGAAGGGAAACTATTTCTAAAACATATCATAGCCTCCTGCACATAAGTGTGGTGCACAACACACGTATGTACAAGACTCTACTAGATGCGGATTTAAAGACTTCCTAGGATACTGTTGAAACTTAGGGTCTGATACCAAGTTTGTAACGCCCCAATTTTCTGAACCTAAATGCTACACGGTGCTTATGACCCCGAAGGACCACAAGCTAACCCATGACTGATATCTGTACCTGTATACTGCATAAAATACTGAAAAATGTAGAAACATGTACTGAATGGTTATAAGGTTCAAATCTGAATAAACATCTTATAAGAATAATGTCTAAAAATGGTATAAAAATACCAATACAAATCTAAAATAACTGTCTGACATGCTATAGTCTGAAAGCCTCTAAACTATCTGAATAAGGAGTTGATGGGACATATCCCCAACTAACTCCATCTACTGAAATAAATAAGTACTGAAAGAATGAACTAATCAAATACTATCATCCTCGATTGATGAGGACTCACTACTGACTCTGTCTGCAGAAATCTGGAATGCTACTGATGCTCTGGAGCTTGTGCTTCTAAACCAATGGTATAAGACACCATAGCGCAAATACGTTAGTACTGTAAATATACTTGTATGCAAGTGAGGTAGGCTAAATGCAATAGGGTTCATATGCATAAATAATACTAGCTGACTGACTATCATGAACGTGAGAATACATACATGCATACGTAACTATAACTGAACTTGCGGAGATACTGACTACTGAGTCTGAATACTGATAATATGAGCTTCATGATACTGAGATACTGATTGATTGAGTTTACTGATATTGATATGTAAGTCACTAATAAGTAGGGAACTGATATTGTATTATTGAATACTGAAGGACTGAAACTATATTACTGATACATGAATAACTATTTCTGATAGATCTAATTATGAAGAACTGGCCTGGTTGACTGTATCTGATAGTCTAATTAAAAAGAACTAATCTGATTGACTATTTCTGACAGACATGAATATGAAGAACTGATATGTTTGACCATATCTGACAGCCATGAATGTGAATACTGATAATATGAGTTTTTCTAATTAATATAACTGATAACATGAGTGAATGTATCTGACAGTCCTGAATCTGATGGGACTAACTGAGTTTTATACTGTACCTGAGTTAATTATATCTGACAGTTATGAAATCTGAAGAACTATCTGAGTTCTTTTACTAAGATTAAGAATAAGACAGAAACTGAGACTGTGGGAAGTAGCCATCTAAACGACATACCCCGAATCTGAAATGATGGTGTCCAACCTGTAACCCCAGCTAGAAGGATGTCAATACCGTTCCACGGATAGAGACAACATATGAGTAAACCCTATTCTGTTTGGGAGCTCTTTCTGTCTGCTCTTGCTATCAAGTAAACTCAAATGAGATGCATTATCCCTATGTGTAAGGACATCTCAACCTACACTGGCTACGTAGTTCTGGAACTTAGGGATTGCCTCTAGGGATCTCAGTCCTATCTAGCAGGTGAGTACCCATCCCCAGGCTCACTCGGTGCTGAATCCTACTCCCAACTGAAAGATATTGAATTGATTAGCTGAGTTGAACTGATTAAATGAACTGAAGTAATTAGCTAAACTGACGTTAGTAGGATTGTTTAGTGGAGCAAAACTGAGTTTACTAAGTTTCATTGACTGACGAAATGTATTGATGTCTGAGGATTGACTGAGAGTACTGTAGTTATTGATATTTTACTTGGAATACTATTAAATTCTACTTTCTATCTGAATAAGGCTGAACTTCACTAGCTGATGAGGTTACTGAGGTTCTGAACTGAATACTTACTGAGACATGATAACTAGCTGAGATTACTGAGATTACTGAACTACTGAGACTACTGAGATTTCTGAGTTTTCCTGAGTCACATGACTGAATGAATTCTAAAGATCATGGCTTGACTGAGAGTATCGTGATAACATGACATGGCTCTAGGCACACAGCTATATTTTTTGGGTACGAGTACCCCCAGGACTCGATGGAAGGAAACTGACAAATATGAATTTCTTGAATGCATAACCAATATCAACAATCCATAATATCATAACTTGGGGAATTTCATAAAGTACATGCTTATCATACATCTTTTACATAAGTAGAATTTTTGCAAGTAAGTATAGCATAATCTCAAAAGACTAGTTCATGAATAATCCAACAACATTTACAAGACACAATATCAACATGAAAATCATTGGAACATAGGGGCATATCATGAATCCTTCACTTAGTCACAATTTAGCTTTATTGCATGATATCTAGTTTCTTAGGAATTTCATCAAGCACCTTACATGCACAATTTTGGGCATAGGTATATTTATCAACATAACAATCTTAGTCCATCCAAAATTCATGGGTTACAACTATCCTACTCATATGCTTCATGAAAACATATCAAGATACAACCTTGAACTCAAACAATAATCATCAACATAAATATAGCCATAACACAATATGGACAGTGTGGTTGCCGATGCTTTGTCTCGAAAACACGTTTTGTGTCTACTTTATCTTCAAAATTAATGGGTTTTGAGATCTTAAAGGAATTGTATCCCAAGGACCCTCACTTTGCTCCTATCTATAAGGGAATGCGAAGAATGGGGTAGGGATAAGTGGGATTCGGCTAGGGGGTTCAAATCCCTATGCCAAGTTTGACGGTTACTTGTTTAAAGGTAGGAAATTGTGTGTACCCTCTAACTCTTGTAGAGAGTTTTTTGTAAGGAGAGAACACAATGGCGGTCTAATGGGTCACTTTGGGGTCGAAAAGACCCTCGAAATATTGGAGGAGCAATTCTATTGGCCAAAAATGCACAAAGATGTGTCTAGGATTTGCGGTCAATGTGTAGATTGCAATGGAGCCAAATATCGACTCCAACCTCATGGTTTGTACACCCCGCTACCCACCCCTTTACATCCTTGGCTTGATATATCTATGGATTTTGTGTTAGGGTTGCCAAGGACTAGAAGAGGTTGGGATAGTATCTTTGTTGTGGTTGATCGGTTTTCTAAGATGGCACACTTTATTCCATGCTCTAAATGTGATGATGCACCTAGTGTGGCCTCTTTGTTTGTTGATAATGTTGTCAAGTTGCATGGTGTTCCATGGACCATTGTGAGTGATAGGTACTCTAAGTTCCTAAGTCACTTTTGGAAGTCCATGTGGGGTAGGCTTGATACCAAGTTGTTGTTCTCCACTTCTTGCCACCCACATACCGATGGCCAAACGAAAGTAGTAAATAGGACTTTAGGTGCTATGCTACGTTCCATGATTAAGGGAAAATTGACTTCTTGGGAGGAATACCTACCATTGATTGAGTTTACCTATAATCGTGTCATACACTCAAGTACGGGAATGTCTCCCTTTGAGTGTGTATACGGCCTCAACCCCCTTACCTCTTTGAATTTAACTCCTTTGCCAAGTGTTCTTATAACTATCCTAGATGGAAGAAAGCAAGCAGATTTTATGAAAAAGTTGCATGAGAAGGTGCGGCTTTGACTTGAGAAGAAAAATCAAGAGATTTCAAAGCGGGCAAACAAGGGAAGAAAGAAACTTATTCTTGAATCGGGAGATTGGGTATGGGTGAACCTTAGAAAGGATCGGTTTCCATCTCAAAGGAATACAAAATTGATGCCAAGGGCTGATGGTCCATTCTAAGTACTCGAAAGAATCAATGATAATGCCTACAAGATTGACCTTTCCTCGGAATACCAAGTGCACAACACTTTCAACGTGTGTGATCTTTCTCTAGTGGATGCGGCTGAGGATGACCAAATGTCGAACTTGAGGTCAAATTCCTCTCAAGATGGAGAGGATGATATGGTTGTACCAAGCTGTCCAACAAGTTCTACAAGTTGTCCAACAAGTTCAAGGCCATTCACACGTTGCCAAGCTCGGGAGTTACAAAAACTCCAAGCTATGTACATGAAAATGGCCGTATGTGAGTTGGTACTTGATATTTCCAATGGATTAAATATTTTTAAGTGTGAAGAGGAGCCTTGAAGTGTAATAAACTTACACTCCAAGGCCACCCCTTGGCAAGGGTAGGATGGTCATTTATTATCTCACTTTGTGGACTAATATAAATAGATAGTGTTAGGATTTTTTTTGAGTTAGTTCATTCATATTTTGAAAGACAACAAATACTTTGTAATATTTTGGAACTTCTCTCTTCCATTGGAGAAGCCCCAATTCTGAAAACTCACTAGTAGAGTGATACTAGTGTTGTCTCTTGGCTAGAAACTAGGGTTTTGGGGTTCTTTGAGTTCCTCTTGGTCCAAGTAAGAGCTTGGTATTAATATTCAGTAATCTTATGGTCCTTTCTCTTGTTAGGGTTCTTAGATCATTGAATATTGTGTGTCAAGTTACTATCCCTCTTGTAATCTTGTTAATCTTGTGTTGTTGGAATCTTAAAGTCTAATGAATCCGTGTAAGGCTCTTTCGATTCACTAGAATTATTATTGACTTGCTTGTTCTTGTTGTTAATATCATCTTCTTATTATAAAAATGTGACTCTTGAAGACTAGTGAAGCTGTGTGTGGCCTATTTCGATTCACTAGCACTTGTTGTTCATCTTGTTGTTCTTGTTGTTGTTTGTTTCTTGTGTAGTGTTGAGCTCATATCATTGTGGGAGCTTGGAAATCTAGATTAACATCTATTTCTTAATTTTATTTCGGATTTAAGGTAAGAATTCACTCATTTCTTGATAAATTTCTCAAAAATCTTAGGGCTTGATTTTAAATTCAATTTAACTTTTTTTCACTTCAATAATGTTATTATATTATAATTACTATTCTTTCATCAATTTAACCTTCAGAACAACTTTGATTCTTGATTTTAATCTGAATTTCAAAGATTTTACCCGGTAGAGCTTAAAAATAATTTTTCTTTTATTTGAACCTTGTTATTTACTCGATTTGACTTATATTTTCAATTGTAGGTTCCTAAAAATATAAAAAACACATTTATTGAGTAAAGTTTTGATTTTTCCCTTCTTTTTTGAAAATTTATTTTGGGAGTCCATTTTGACCCCGAATTAAAAGTAGCCAATATGAATGTCATTGATTTTGTTTTAATGTGTAGATTCTATATTTGATATTTTTAGTGGAGTTCGAAATCATACGTGAAAAGTAATATCATGGGTTCGAAGTGTAGCGGATCGGTTTCGACATTCGAGGTAGGTTATGGCTTAACTCTTTCGGACTAGGTGGGTAGTAATAATGATATAAAATATATGTTAAGGGTGGGAACTAATCATAAAAAATGGCTATCTATGTGTTGTTCCCTTGTAGGGGCCTATATATGATGTAATTGTTGAAATTGAGATATTATGTGATATGTGTGATTGTATGGGATCCTATGTGATATTGATAACCTTGAATACATACGGATAATTGTATTATGTTGTTAAAATGCTTAATTTGGTACCATTGGTGTATTTTGATTATATTCATACTTTACTGTATATGATACATGTGAAAATTCATGGATGAAACAAAAATAATGAGTGGATATTGGCTTGCATGATTGTGGAAATGTATCATTGTGGTTGGTTGTGGAAATATATCATGTGGTTGATTGTGGAAATATATCATGTGGTTGGTTGTGGAAATACTCAATGTATCATACTCATTCATGAAACATTGGTACCACGATGACAACATCTGAGAAACACTGGCAACACCTGATAACGTGTTTTCGAGGGATGTGCCAAAAAAAGATATAAGATATGTGGATTGTATATTGATTGATGAACCCCCGATAGATCCTACGTTGGGAAGCTTGCCTCCATAGGTTTATACTAGCATTGTGCGATGATCCTGGATGTTGTGCGACGACCTCGTCCATCATCATCATCATATACATTGCACTTACTTTATTGTGTTGTGTTGTTTTTCATATTGACTTATCATCTATGTATTAACCGTATCTTCTTTTACTTTTATTTATGATCTTGTATATACATGTTCTCCCTTACAGTTTTATATGTGATATAATGAGTACATGTGTTCTATGTTGGTGCGATGTTGCAATATGTGTGATATATATTAGAACTATTAGTGCAAACCCTGATTTTCACTAAAAACTTCTCAATTATCAATTGTGAATCAAAAATATATGACAATTTATTATCCTAAACTTCAAATTTATACTAAAATCACAAATAAACTTCTCAATCAACAATTGTGTATCAGGACGACATGAAAATTTATTATTATAAACATCAAGAATATACTAAAATTTTAGAAAACTCGCCTCAAATCAAAAGCAGATTTGTGTTTCTTCAAACATAGATATTACCCAGATTCAAAAAAAGTTTCAATTAACAATTGTCAAAAATACAATTATTATAAACTTCAAGAACATACTAAAATTTTATAAAACTTACCTTAAAGAACAAACAAATTTATCTCTATAATCAAGATTTTAATAGATTATAATATTCTAAGCTAGGTTTAAATAGACAAAAAGAAAGACTATATTTTTGTTTACTTTCTTTTAAGAGTAGGACTCAAACACCAATTTTTTCCTCTCATACAAAATTTTGAATTTTTTCCTTTTTCGCTTCTAAATTATTATTTTTATTTTGATACATATTATAAAAAGGAGAAGAATTATTAATTACTACCTAATTTTTTGGAGATGTCACGTAAAACATAAATCAAACTGATAATTTTAAAGGAAAAGTTAACCAACTCATTCCAAAAATAAAACTCAATCAAGAAAAACTATGTCCAAAATTAAAATAATAAGGATTTTCTTTCCCTTTTTTTTTGAAAAAAGCCACATACACACGAAAATACAAAGCTATCACCCTATACTCCTCTTTCTCTGGTTTCACAAATAATAATTGATAGAGTTGTTAAATATTATACTGGTAAAATTTTGATTGATTTAGAATTGTTAAATATTATGATTTCTTGTCTTAATTAATTTCAGACTCAACATATTAGGATATAATAAATTAAGGAAAATAGCAAAAGACGGTTTTGTCTATTACAAAGTATTTTAATGAAGGCCAAAAAGTTCTAATCACTTTTCTAAAGGCTTTCACACTTTTAATATATACTAGTATAGTATACGTGCGTTGCACGTGTATCAAGCGTTATTTAAGAATAAATGTATATAAAAATAAATTAGTAAGTGGGTTATGTTATTTAATACAAAAAAACTAAAAATATCACATAAAATTTTGAATAGAAAAATGTAGTAAATTAAAGAGGAACATGATAAATCGTCACACTCATAGTTAAGGAGCAAAATTAGATGTAGCATAAAATATATTTGTCATTTAAGATTATACTATTTAGTCGTTTTCTATAAGTTGAGATGGTCCGAATTAATGAAAATCAGAGTTTGGATACTCAAAATAGTGATGCTAAAAGCACTTTGTTTTTAACGAATAGTTACTTTTATTCTCAGGTCTCTATATTTTTATCAAAATTGAGAACATTTTAGATGATTATACATCTTGAACATGTTAGGAGCTGTTTGGTTAGTGAATTAGATGTATCTTAAGATACTATTTTTCCTAGTTTATCTTCCTTTAAATTATATAAATGAAAATTCATTATCCTGCTTTTCAAGAATCAGGAATAAATTTTGTATGATTTTTTTAATTTCAAATATTGAGCAAAAATTCATCATTGATATCGATAGGGAGCTCATAGTTATATTATTTAAAATAACTAATTAATAATTACTTTATTAACCAATTAACATAAAATAAAATAGACAAATAAACTACAAATTAACTAAACCCTATAAAAGATAACTAAGTCTAGAATTATTTTTTTGAAAGTTATATAGCGCATTAACTTTTATGGCTCCATAAAATAAAGAACTCAGCTTCTCAAGTGGTCTACAGAATATCATATAACAATCCTCAATACAAACATAATACTAGGACAATATTCAAGCGTAGAACGACTTATGAAATTTAAAGAAGAACAATAATGTTAGGTCCAGTTATTTCAATTTTTCTTAATTTGGAGAGTGTATTCCATGCCACACCATCACATCCATCAACCCTTCCTCGATCAATTGCCTCCTCCATTATTCTAGTAGGATTTTTTAAAAAAAAAAATAACTCTATTAATAGATATTTGAGTCACCAATTTGTATAGCAAATGCAATGCACGTAGAGGTATGAACAAATAATGTAAGAATATAACCATTTCGATTAAGCTTTTTTCATATTACAATTACTTTCAACACTTGTTTAGCTAACGATTTGCGCATATGTCTGATTATCACAAAGCTCTGCAACGTAAAAATACTCAATTTTGCAAATACATTTATCTTTCCTTCATCATAAGCTATTGCTGGAGGCTCTCTTAGATCAGTTTTTGGTGTGATGAGAAAGTCATCGAGTGATTAGTAAGATTGAATATAAAAGAAAAGAAATCTTAGTTTTTAAAGCAAACCTAGAGTTAAAAAAAAAAACCTTAGTTTTTAAAGAAAATTCTAGGTTTATCATAATTTTATCTCTTATCATATATTTCAGGAGTCTTTCATTTTACAAAATATATTTTTCTCTATCATACATATAATTTAGGATTACTTAATTAATAATTCTCCTAAAACCTCTTACCTATAGTTTAAGACTTCTTATTTTAAATATTATAAATGCAATTAAAAAATAATTTAAAGAAAAAAGTGAATTAAAAGTTGACCTTCATATCTCATAAATTATGTTAATTAGTATAATTTTTTATTTTTATAATCATAAAGTAGATCTTTCACAGCATATATAGTTATATTTTAGAAATAATGATCAGATACATCCCTCAATATTGTGAATAAGAATTGATATACTTCTCACTAAAAAATTGTTAACATATATCCTCATCATCAAACAAATGACCCATATTTATTCTTTTCATTAATAAATAATTATTTAATATTAAAAATAATTTATGAATTTTTAAAAAGAAAATTGCCAAGTGGCTCTATAAATAATGCCCCTCCAACCCCACCCCCATCCCCACAATTATTTTTCACCAATATAAACCCGATCCAACTGAGAAAAAAAGCAACCCTCTCATTTGTTCACTTCATTCACCACAACTAAATTAAATCACTAGAGAAGGTTGACATACCACAGTCATTAAATAACAACAACATATTTAGTGTATTTTTATAAAGTGGGTCTTGAGGTAGGTAAAATATATGCAATTCATACCATCACCTCGGACGAAGTAGAGAGATATGTTCGATAGACCCCTAATCCCACAGTCAAGAAAAAAAATACAATGCAAACTTCAGTTGATCAGTAGCCAATCAACAATTAATGCACAAGTAGAATTCAAAGTGTATGACATGCCACAAAAAAACTGAAAAACCAACAGCCATAAAACTATTAACATTGCTTGGATTTGGCAATATCCGACACACTAACAATTCTATAAAGAAAAATGCATAAAATTATAAAAATAATTAAACCAACAATAAGTAGATGCTACAAAAAAGACTATAACAACCAACAACGAATGAAACTGTTTTATTAATTATTTACCATTAAATAGGTTCATGTTACTTGTAAAACTAAAATTAAAGTAAGTAGAGAATGATAGGTTTCAAGGCACTTTAAAAGTTCTGGAAGGAAGCAGAATCATAAGGTGCCATTTGGGGTCACATAGAAATTAATGGTGATTCTTGAGATGAAAGACATACCACTTTCTGGTGACTATTATTTTTTGTAGACCAAAAAACTAAAGCTTAGCATGGCGAAGAACCTTTTGAGCATAGATAGCATTTGCATCTTTGCAACGAAGAGAGAGAAGAACTTGAACAATGACGGCATGGGAACAGATGCTTACCAAAAGCTCTCAACTACGAGCCCTTACTCTAATGGCAGATTTTGTATTCTTAATCATCCTCCTACTTCTCCCTTCAAATTAGATAAGCTGAACCACAAAGAATGTTATTTTTGCAAAATAATATCAATTTAAAAATTAGAGTTCGGACCTAGTTCAACATGATCTGACTTGCTACAGTAATAATAAGGAAACTAAAACTAAGAGTTAAATGGATTGGACATTGAACTATTATTCAACCATATTGATCAAATCCAACCATCGGTCTATTAACAAAGTGACCTCATTTAATCCGTTCAAATCCAATTCAACTTGCACGTTTTACCTGCCTATTTATGTGTCTAATAAAAGCCTATAACTATATGAATGTAAGATAATAGATGATTGAACTTCTACTACGATGACATCCTCTTGTTTTTGGGTATAATTAATTTTATTAACTAAAGTGATCTTTGAAGTATAAATAAAAAACTGAGTATTGGACAGTAAGACCCAATATCATTCGCAGAGCCACAGAGATAAACTGGAAAAACAAAACACAAGCATTGACAAGAACTTCTTCCTCTTCTAAGAAGGATAAAAATTACCCAGGAAAAAGCTCTCAAAAGGTATAAGTAAGATAAGGGGGTTAAACCAGCACAATTTTTCGAGACTGATCAAAAGTCATTTTTAATTAACTATGTGACTTATCCCAAAAACAATGCGAAATTATGCACCAGTGAAAAATATTAAACTCAAATAATTATAATAATTGTTCATAATAAGAAAGACCGTTGGAAAGTATACTTACAATAACATTCGTGAGTTACGATCGCATGAAGTACGGTGCTTTCATCATTCTTCGTCATAATATATTCATCACTCAAATATAATTATTATCCGCCATCAAAGTTAATATTTATTTGAGCGAAAAATATTAAACTCAAATAATTATAATAATTGTTCATAGTAAGAAAAGATCGTTGGAAAATATACTTACAATAACATTCGTGAGATACGATAGCATGAAGTACGGTGCTTTCATCATTCTTCATCATAATACATTCATCACTCGAATATAATTATTATCCGCCATCAAAGTTAATATTTAAGTTAATAAATATTTGAGCGACAAAAAATATGCACTTTAATAAATAGTGTTAAAACTTTTATCAACACTTGAAGTCAAGAATGAGCAAAAATTAGAAAAAAAACCTAACCAGACTTTTGCTTCACCCATCAATAATGTCGCTGAAAAATATTAAGCAAAACATAACTTGATTTCAAGAAAAACTATAAAAGGGACACAAGAAAAGCAAAGACGCATCAATAATCAAATAATAGCATGAAAAATTCTAAACAATTGAAAACCAACAAATAATAGCAGAAAGAGAATTAGCAGTAGAGGAAAAAGAAAAGCAGGGAATCGTGTAATACATTAACGAAAAAAGCTTTTGTACAAAAAGATTTTCTAGGGAGGTTAAATTTTGAGTTTTTAGTTCATAAAAGGAAACCTTAATAAGAAAAATTCTACTTGATTTTAATGTCTTATAGGAGTTCTTACCTATTACAAATAAATAAAAATTTAATATTCATAATTTTAACTAATTTTAAAGTCCAAAATATAAGAATACTAACTTTAACTATATATATATATAATTATATTATATTATATTATATTATATTATGTTATATTATGTTATGTTATGTTATATATTATGTTATGCTATGTTATGTTATGTTATGTTATGTTATATATTATATTAAGTCTATAATTTATTGTACTCCTCTGCTTCCGAATCTGATTCTACTTCTGAAGATGATTTTGAATTACCTAATTTTGATAGTGAGCTCGATCAGGTTAATAAATGTAATGACTGTGATAATGATGTTTGCAATTGTGATGAGATGATGTATAAACTGCAAGCGCAATTCGAAGACCTTGATTTAAATGTTCAAACTCTTACTGCTGAAAACGTTCTTGAATTACTAAAAGAAGTTACAGATGAAAAACTGCGTGAAAAAATCATTAATTTCGCTACTCAAAAAACTTCTGCTAGTACTAGTATTTCTGAAGATAACTCTTTTGATAATCATCACCTGTCTTATTCCTTAGCTGAAGTTAATCGACGTCTTGCTTTAAATAAAACCCCCGGTAGAGATACTACCTTTAATGATTTAAAAATCGAAGTTGAGCAATTGAAAAGGGAGATTATTTCCTTAAAACAAAACCAGATGATCTCCGATCATAGAATTTTTAAAATTGAAGAAAAGGTTATTGATGTTCCCGAAACCTCTTTTGCCTCAAAAGGAAAAGATAAAAATTTCGAACACTCTGAAAATTCTGAAATTGATAAATTTAGTCCAGCAGAAGATTTGAAAAAAGATTATTTCCTAGGAATGATGCAAATTATTACTGCTCATAAATGGTATATAAACTGCACTATTTTGATAAATAAGGAATTTTCTGTTACCAATATTGCTATGATTGATAGTGGTACTGATGTTAGTTGTATTCAAGAAGGATTAATCCCAACCAGGTATTTTAAAAAAACTACTCATATAATAAAGTCTGCATCTGGTCATGCTCTTGATATCAATTATAAATTGCCAAATACTCATATCTGCCGAGACAAAGTCTGCATTCCACATTTCTTCTTTTTAGTGAAAAATCAGCTCTATCCTCCTATTATTTTAGGAACACCTTTTATAAATGCTATTTACCCGTATACTCATATTGATGCAAATGGTTTTAAGGCTACTTACAAGGATAAACAAATTTCTTATCCTTTTGTTACTCATCCTGTAACCAGAGATATAAATGCCCTTATCAATATGAAACAAAATCAACTTAATTTCTTACAATTAGAATTAATGAGTATTAATATCTTTGACACTTTAAAATCAGTAAAAGTCCAAGAAAAAATAAAAATAATTTCTACTCAATTGATTCAGGATATTTGTGCGGATCATCCAAATGCTTTCTGGAACCAAACGAAGCATAATGTTTCTCTTCCTTATGAAAATGACTTTAGTGAAGAAAAGATTCCTACAAAATTTTGACCCTGTCAAATGAATACAGAATTAGTAGAATTCTGTAAGACAGAAATTGATAATCTTCTACAAAAGGGTCTTATAAAACCCTCAAAATCTCCTTGGTCTTGTACCGCTTTTTATGTCAATAATGCTGCTGAAAAGGAACGAGGAATACCTCGACTAGTTATAAACTATAAACCTCTGAATAAAGTTTTAAAATGGATTCGTTACCCTATACCGAATAAAAGGGACTTACTTTCCAGATTATATGATGCTAATATATTTTCTAAATTTGATTTAAAATCTGGATATTGGCAAATTCAGATTGATAAAAATCATACTTATAGAACTGCTTTTAATGTCCCTTTTGGACAGTATGAATGGAATGTCATGCCATTTGGTTTAAAGAATGCTCCTTCCGAATTTCAAAAGATTATGAATGATATTTTTAATCCCTATATGGACTTTATCATTGTCTATATTGATGATATTTTAGTATTTTCAAAAACCCTCGAATCTCATTTTAAACATTTGCATACGTTTAAACAAATAATTATTCAAAACGGTTTAGTCATCTCTAAACCAAAGATAAGTTTATTTCAGACAAACATTAGATTTTTAGGACAAAATATTTCTCAAGGTTCTATTGAACCTATACAACGAGTTCTCGAATTTGCTAAAAAATTCCCTGATATTATTACTGATAAAAAACAGCTTCAAAGATTCCTCGGTAGTCTTAACTATATTTCCCCTTTTTATAAAAATTTGTCTAGAGACTTAGCTCCTTTATATGATAGACTAAAAAAGAATCACAAAACTCCTTGGACTCAAGCACACACTGATTTAATAAAATTAATCAAAAGCAGAGTTCAAACCCTTCCTTGTACTTCTCTTGCTAACCCTAACTGGTTAAAAATCATTGAAACTAACGCTTCCAATCTTGGTTATGGCGGAATACTTAAACAAGTTAATCCCCATACGAAGACTGAATGTTTGATTCGATTTTATTCTGGTAAATGGACAGAGAGTCAGAAAAAATACGTCACGGTAGCCCATGAAATGTTAACTATTGTAAAATGCATTTTGAAATTCCAAGATGATTTGTATAACCAAAAATTTATAATTCGAACTGATGCTCAATCCATCAAATTTATGTTTAATAAAGACTTCAAACATGATGCTTCTAAATTAATATTTGCGCGGTGGCAAGCTCAATTAGCCCCGTTTGATTATGAAATACAATATAAAAAAGGTAGTGAAAATTCTTTGCCTGATTTTTTATCTAGAGAATATCTGATATGAGTTTTTACACATATCTCCTCTCTGAAAAAATTATAATCACTATTATCAAATGCATTCCTTTAAATGAAGATATTCATTTTCTTATCTTAGAAGCTTTAATTCATCGCTTAATAGAAGAAGAATTTTTTCTTAACCACAACGAATTTATTAATGACGAAATCTATTGGTTTGATATTGACTTAAGTGATTAATTCTTACAGATTTAATGAAGTTCTTTCTACACTTCTTCTCTGCAAAGTTCTTACTCACCTTTATAAAGGCAGTTCCTCTAAATAAGGATTTACACATGCTCATACTTCGGAAAGTCATTGACGACCTTATCACAAAGGATACACTTTATGAAGATCTCATCGAATATATGTCATGGTATGCTGATCAAATTCCTGATTATTAATGCAGTATGGATCTTCCTTGGCAACTCGCCAAAGGTAGAGGAGGAGGTGGAAGAAATCAAAATTCTTCATATCAAGGCGGCAGAACAAACCCTTCATATTTTGATCGAAGAAATTTTGCATATAGCTATGCAAGTTCTAATTTTCCCGTATTACAACAAGGGAATAGAACTTTAATCAATTCAAAAATTCCTCGTGATGAATCATCCTCATCAAAAACTCCGAATATTGGTTCTTCTGTACATTTAGAAGATATCCCTGAAACTCATCCATTATTCAAACAATTACAATCTTATTTATCTGATCAACAAAAAACTGCAGAATCTTTTGCATCCATGATTCAAGAAAACACTGAAGATAAGTCTTCATATGAAAAGCTAGAGGCTAGAGAACTTATTTTATATATTTAAAATCAGCATATTCCTGCACAAGACAATTCGGAAGAAGCCTGGCGCATACTCAAGAACTATCTTACTGCTAATGTCTATTTTACTGGAGAATCTTACAAAACTCAAACTTATTATGAACACATACTTGTACAGACATTCAGTGCCACCTTTGACCACAGCCCCCTCGGCGAAACTACTCCGAGAGTACATGGATATTCCAAGATGGTAATCAAAAAACTTATTCCCATTGAAGAATGGAGTATTTCATCAATGACACAACGATCTATACCAATGGGGCCGATGGGTCAAACTCTTGCCAATTTTACTTATTGGAATTATATCAAAGCATTTTCTCAAGTATTATATTATAACAATTACAAGCACAAACACACCTGGTTCATAAAGATCTGTTCTAAAGTATTTGAAAAACCCATTCCAAACTGGTTTGTTCAGTGGTGGACTCATCACGGACCTACAGTTAAAATATTACCACCAGAATATTCCTCTTTATACTACTCGTGGAAAAAATCCTCCCTTTTCTTAACACAACTATATCTTTCTGATCACATTTGTAAAATTGATACTATCGATCAAATGTATTTTTTATATCGAATTTTCTATTCCTTGGATTCATCGGTGGTCCGTGGAAATAGGCTATGACACTCACCAAATTCCTGCTCTATACCGAACATTTTATTGTAATTTTGGGGATAAACTGCTTCGAAGAGACCCAGAAACAAAGCTCGCTTACGGCCATGATCAACGGGAGGAAATAATCCAGAAGATTGCTGAATATGAAAAAACTCCCAAAAAGTCGATTTTAGTTGAAGACAAAAATCTTAACTATGTTTCCAGACGAATTTCTGCCCATGAAGGCAATAAAATGCAATTGATCGAGGAATATTTATCCAAAGTTCGAGATAAATTACTTCAAACTGTTGAGCAAAATTCAGATGCCTCAATGAATAGCACAGACGCAAATACAGAAGATATTACCGATTCACAACCACCAGAAGTTCTGATAGAAAAAGAAGAAATTGAAATGGCCGAAGCCTTCATCAAAAAATGGAAAGGAAAAAACAAGCCCTGACATGAGACATGACATAACTATTTGATAAAAATCTCTGTTGTAACAGTAAAAACACTATGCATTGTAACAGTAAAAACACTATGCACAGGGCCCCATATATTACTGTGCAAGATTCTCTTTTCTATTATTTATAGGCGCCTCATTCTCAGATAGAGGCATCAATTTTTTTTAATTCCCTTTGAAAAACCTCTCCCCTCTCTCTCTAATATCTCTCTTTGTAATATTAGAAGATTAAATAAACAAGAAGTTACTACTATTTCTGTCTGGTGTCCAGATAGTCAGGTACATATCTTTTTACTTATTTTAGTCATTCAATTAAAACTTCTACCATCATCTGGCCGTGACTATGTCCGGCTGAACGATATCTTATATCTATGTTGAAGATCTAACTTTGCTGACATATTAACTATGAAAGCTCCAGACTCTATCAAAATATAAAAGAATCTTTTTAATTTCTTGACTTGGTTCCAAAATTGAGGTACAGTCGAGTTCAATATACTTATGTTAACCTTGTCTCTGTTACGCCGTCTAGTAAGTTGTGCCTCTCTAGCCCGTATTGTTGAGGAAAGGGCGAATTTCCGCACAATTAGAACTTCTAGACACACAGGTTCAACATAAGGTTATTAAATCTCTGATAGGCCCCATGTTTGGGTAAAAGATTCGTCCATACAGTCATAAAATTACTTAAGATTCTTTTCTATTTCGGTTGGTGCTTTGATTCGGTCTTCCAACTTAGGCTTAATCCGATATTATTATATGGTCTGGTAGGCTGAGTGGCATACCCCAGCCTAAGAGATCCTGTAATGGTACTATACTATACTATGCTATGCTATGTTATGCTATACTATACTATACTATACTATACTATACTATACTATACTATACTATACTATACTATACTATACTATACTATATTATATTATATGATATATTATTATTAATTTTATTATTGATTGAACGTTTTTGTCATAATTTAATTAGAATAAGATTAGTTTTATATCTAAAGGATTGTGTAACAAAAAAAAGTAATTTTTTAAAATTACGTTCACACAAATTATACTCTTTATAGGCTAATACACGTAAATATATTATTTTACTTTTCATTATATTTTTTCCCACGTTGAGTTTTTTAAGTAGAACACCTCTTTTTTTTTAATCTTTTTTATAGTGAATTTAAAAAACATATCGATTTATTGGGGTTTGTACAGGGTTTTGTTTTGTTAGTTCAAAGTTAGAATAGGATTAGTAGTGGCGTCCAAAAATTATTGATTTATTGGATGTGTAATTTAAATAGAATATGCAAAAAGATAATTTTGTCTAAAAGAGAGACTTTTAATGAAGGGCAAAAAGTTCAAATGTGATTTATAAGGCTCTTCACACTTTTACTAATATATATATATATATATATAATATTAAAAGTGTTAAGGACCTTAGAAATATTGTTTGAACTTTTTGTCCTTCATTAAAAGTCTTTTTTTTAGACAAAATCGTCTTTTCATTATTTTTTACTAATATTTAAGAGTTGAAAATTAATTGAATATATTCATAATAAAACCTTTTCTTAACAGAAGTCATCATAATTAATGATAATTAATATTTTTTGATTAGTTTAAGAATTCTAATTCAACTAAATTTGATTTTAAGAATATTTGAAAAATCTAAAAATCTGTAATCTACATCTACAACTACAATATATTAAAAGTGTGAAAAACTCTTGTAAAAGGGAATCAAAATTTTGCCCTTTATTAAAAGACTTTACAATAAACACAAACATCTGTTCACTTTTTTTATTACTAGTCTAGTCGCACGTTCCCCGCACGTTTAATTTTTTATTATTTAAAATTAGAGAATTTTGTCTATTGCGAAGATTGTTAATGAAGTGCAAAAAGGTCAAATCACTTCTCAAATATCCCTCACACTTTAATAAAATAATATAAACAGAACATATATTTTATTTTAAGCACATATATATTTTATCATCAGAAGTTTCAAGTGGTTAATGGATCGTCACTTTTGCGTATGTCATGCAGTACCTTTTTCTTGTTGTTAGAGACTAAGAGAGAAGCATCGATTTGAATGACAATTATAGTACGGTTATCTTTTTTTTTTTCTACAATAAATTTTTTTCTTATTCTTTAAGTTAAATCTTTAGAAAATTGATTAATAACTTAAAATGTTTAAAAATTTGGTACTTCTTATATTTTTCTTATTCTAATGCATTCATATTTATTTATAAAATTTTTAAATCTTCTAAAAATTAGTTAAAGTTGATTTAGAATTCTTAAACTAATGAAAAGTGCATTAGTTATCATTTTTCTTGATGATTTCTAATAAGCAAATGTTAAACAATATTTCTAAGGCCCTTCACACTTTTAATATAGTGTAAATATAGACGTAGATATAGATTTATTATTTATTGAAGTCCAATTATGTTATTACTTAATCAATACGGACTAATTTGAAAATTGTATTAAATATTTTTAAAAATTAAAATACATATAATTTTAACTAAGTATCATAAATAATTTAAATGCCAATCATAAAGCATGTTATCATATTGTACATAAATCAAACTTAAATCCGATAACTAACTACTTAGAATATATAGATGACGATGAAAATTGTAGAAAACAGAGTAAAGAAATTCGAAAAAACAAAATTAATCAATTTGTATGTGTGGGTTCTTTTGACATGACAATGATAGTCTTTTCTTTGCCTATCTTTTTAAAAATTAATTTTTCTTCTTCTATTCGTAATTCATGGAGGAAGAGGATGAAGAAGAAGTAAGAACTTTAGGTCTAAAGCAAATAAGAACATACATATCATCAATTGAGTGTCACATACAATTCCTACAAATTATAATTAGAAACATAACCTTTGATTTTTATGACATATAACAATTGATCATCATCATCTAATCCACTTCACTCCTTGGCAACATCAAATGATTCTTCTCTTTTTTCGATTAAAAGTTTCAGCTAAAAAAAACACATAAAATATGAGAACCAATTGCTAATTTTTAGCCTATTCAAATTACATAATTATAGCAATTGACAGAAACAAATCATCCTATCATTATTAACTAAAAGAAATACAAAAATAGATCACGTTGGATGCAAAAGGAAGAAAAATAAGTTGAATCAAAACCAAATAAAAAAGCAAACGAAGAAGAAAAAATGCATATTATATTATTGAAATCTAATTTGTGTTCATAAAAAGTCACTTAAATAAAATTATATAAGGTAGTATTTTAACTGATTTAGAAATGTACTAAATATTAAGAGTTTTACTTCTTTTATCTAAGTAAATATTTATATAAGGTAGTATTTTAAGTGATTTAAAAGTATAAAATAGTAACACTTTTACATATTTTAAAAAAGGAAAGATTACATATAGTTAAAAAAAACGTTTGGACTTTTTTGAAAAAATATTTTTGCTTCTTTTGCCACTATGTTCATAAATATAATTTTTGGTAAATTCCTTAAATAGAAACTTGATCGACGTCATATTATTGCCTAGAAACTAAGGGCTTTGAGTTGTAGGTGACAAAAGAGTTTGAAAATGAGGTGTAGGTGACTCAAGTCTTAATAATTGAGTGGAGGTGACAATTAATTTATTATGGATTAAGAAAGTTGAGGAAATTTGAAAATAACCCATAATTTTTTAAATTTACACTTTGATCCAAATATCAGTTAATATAATAGGAAACGAAGGAAAAAAGTGTGTTTCTCTCTCTTCTCATCAATTGTTGTTTTCTCTCTATTAGCAATTTTTGTTGTTCATTATTGTTGCTGCTTTATTCATCATCTTCTGCTTCATTATCATATTTATCTTCTTCTTATTTACCAATTTTGTTGTTGTTGTTACCACTATTATTGCTATTTGACCAATTTCTTAGGTCAAATTTTATTTTGTACATCACTTTCCACTTTGGCATTACTTCAAAAGAGACTTTGGTAAGTCAATTTATGATTTTTAGTTGAATTTTTCATCTGGGAAACTGCTATTGTGCTATTTTTTCAACAATAAATAGCACGCGAATATGAAATCACTTAAAAGTCATCTGTTTAAACAAATCAATCATATGTTGTGATAAATGAAACATTTGTTGCAACGGATTACTCATATGTTGGATTCATGTTTATGGTTTTATAGTCTCGTAACATGAATCGAATAGATTGGTTATCATTTGCAACATATGAACCATCTGTTGCAACAGGATAAATATTTGCTGCAACACATTAGTAACCTGTTGCAACAGAACCTGAACTCAATTCTAACAGACGTGTCGTCTATTGCGACAGGGTAAAATCTGTTACAACATATTAGTAACTTATTACAATAAAACTAGAACTCGATTCCAATAGATGCGTTGTCTGTTGCAATAGGTAAGTCATCTGTCGCAACAAGCTAATTATCTGTTGCAATATGTCACTCATATGTTGGAAGCAGCTTCAAAGGTTGCAACAGATATATAGTTTGTTGCAATATATGATTCTCCTGTTACAACAGATGACTCATTTGTTGAAATTAGCTTCAGGAGCGTAACATGAATCCCAACAAATAAGTAATCCATTGTGATTGATCACTTACCTGTTGTAACTTATTTTTCACTTATTGCAATAGATTACACATCTGTTGGGCTTCATGTATGGAACTATAAAATCACTATTAACTTTTTTTAACAAATGACTTTATTTAGGTACCACTAATTAAGGGATCAATAATGATAGAGGTGGATTGTCATGGTGAATGGATCGAGAAGAGCGATCGATATGTACGGCATTGGAAGAAGGGTGAAATGCTAGAGACAATAGCTATGACAGTCCAAAGTGATATTTTAAATGATGATTTTGTGAACTTAATCATCAGCTATTATCGACTGAATTGTCAACCAGAAGAACTCATCATCAGCTACATACACACCTCTTTTGAAAATCAGAGGGTATTACCTTTCAAGATAACCGATCAGGTTTGGCTGTGTACTTATCTTAGTAATTCATCTAGGTCAGTGATAAGGGTGTACGTGGTTGAAAAGATGAGAGAGAACGAGAACCAGAATATAGAATAAGAACAACAACAAGACATCTTTGATGATAGGTTGGATGATCTAGACATGAATATTCCAGATGATAATCAAACACCTATGCCCGTTGATGCGACCAATACGGTGGTTAGTTCTTATTGATCGACACAGTCTAAAAATATTTAAGACGACAGGACCGGCTTTTTCAAATGTCATTCAAGAACAAGAAAGAACTATCTACTACTTTGTTTATTTCTTGCTTGAAAAAAAATTTCAGAATAAAGAAAGTGATTAATCTAAGCAATATCTTTTGCTACAAATGTGCTAATCCAAACTGTAAGTGGTGGTTAAGAGTAGTGAAGTACTTAAGTTCTGACAGATTCATCATTCATAAACATGAAAAGTGTAACCCATATGGTTCGGAGCATATCTCGGGCTAAAATCCTCACGCCACGTCAAAGGTCCTCGGTGAATATTTCAAGAATAGTTCCCCGATAGCAAAGGCCCTTCTACAAGGGTTATGGATAATCAAATCCTTATAGAATTGGGTGTCCTGTTCAGTTATTAGAAGATATATATGGCCATAGGGATTTCCAAAAACTTGGTTAGGGGGACACACGAGCATGGGTATGCAGTTCTGGATGCCTACCATTACATGCTTGAGTCCACAAATCCTAAAAGTATGATGGTGTTGCATGTTGATGAAAATGGAAGGTTCAAATACTTTTTTGTATCCTATGGTTCTTGGATTCAAGGTTTTCGACATTTGAGAAAAAGCATAGACGTCGATGGTACCTTCTTGAGGAGCAGGTATAATGGAGTTCTGCTAGTGGCGGTAGCGCAGGATGCGTAGAATCACATCTTTTCTGTCGCTTTTTGTGTATCGAACAAAGAATGTGATGCCTCTTATGGATTTTTTTGAACAACTATGAAGCTGCGTCGAAGATACCAAAGAGTTGTGTTTTATTTCGGATAGGCATCCAAGTATTCCAAAGATGGGCTCAATTTTCTTCACTTCAACTTACTTAAGTTGTTGCATCAGGCATCTTGGAGAGAACACTCGGACCAACTTTCACAATAAAAGGGTTGTGGCCCTTTTTATAAAGCAGCTAAAGCATATAGTAGAGAGGAGTTTTTAGACCATTTTAATCAAATAGTAGATATGCATCACTAGGCAGCAGAATATGTCGTACGTGTCGGTCTTAAGAGATGGAGCCGGGCATTTTGTTCGGCAAATAGGTACATTATTATGAATTTAATATCTTATTTGGGTTACAAGTTTTGTATGATGTCGTACTAAGTGATTCTCTTGTATAGGTACAATATTATGTCATTAAACATAGCTGAATCGGTGAATTCAAGGTTTGATGATGAAAGAGAATTTCCCATCAAGGCTCTGTTTGAAATAATAAACAAGAAGTATGACCAAATTTTAACAAAAGGCATGTGCAGTTTGAGGACGCAGGAACGCCATTTGTTCTAGAAATGGAAAAAATAATATCAATGAACATCAGTCTAGGGAATAGGTTATTATCTCATCAAATACCATATTACAAATTTAGTATCACCAGTGATGGTGATTTTACTACAGTTGATCTTCGAACAAGATCTTGTACGTGCAAAGTTTTTGACTTGGATAAAATACCCTATCCACATGTTGTTGCAGCGCTTTGAGCTCAATACGGTGCAAAATATGGACCTAAATTTTATGAGCACTCTTCTCCATATTATTCAATGGAAAAATATACAATGGTATATAGTGGGCATATTACTTTGGTGCCTTTCGAAGAATCTTGGGTTGTTCCTATAGAGCTTTGGGGGAGATTAATACCACCTCCATATATTGACCCGAGCACTATCTAATTGGGAAGAAAGCCATATAAGAGGAGGCATAGAGTCGGACAATCATTTCCATCAAGAAGAAACAAGTGCTCTGGATTTAAGCACGCTGGCCACAAAAGAACTATATGCCCGGATCATAATCCACTATGATCATTGTAATTGCAAAAACTTGTGTTGTTGTTTGTTGTAGAATTTTATATGTTTAAATCATTGTTGTGAACGTAATGTTATCATTTATTATATATAAAATATCTTTTTTAAGAACTTGTACATCAATAAAAAGTGACAAAACATAAACTAAATACAGTAAACCACAATTACTTTCAACAAATTACCCATCTATTGCAATAGATGGACATTAGCTGGAAGAACACAATACAGTTCATCAAACAGGAATGTTCTCCTCCAACAGATGATAAATTTGTGGAAACAGATGGATAATCTATTGACAAAAACCCAACCGATGATCAATCTGTTCAACACATGGTCCATCTGTTAAAAGAACTCAAAAGTCAAAATTGTTATTGCTACTGGATTTAAAATTGCTCCTTATCTCCAACAGTCGATATGTTAACATGTATGTATTAAACAAGAAATAGACAAATAAAAATTGAATAAGAATTAAAAATCCAAAGTCGACTAAAAATAAATTTTTCATTAAACAAAAAATAAAATATATTAGGTATAGATCCGATATAGAAAAATTAAAATATAAACGCTAAAAGAAAAAATACTATCTAATTATTATTATTATTATTATCATCAGCATTATTATTATTATCAGTCAACCAATCAACCGGCAGCAGTAAGGCCCTCATCAGCCTCTGCATCTATGTAAACATCCTTGCTCTCACGGCGACCAACTCCCTCTGTAGGTCATTAACCTGCCTCTGAAGTTCTTATACGGTATCGCGCAGAATAGCAATGTCTAAAACAAGATCAGCCATATCTAGAACACGCATGAATTAACAAAAAACATAAACACAAACATAAAGAAAAGAGTTCGAATGTAATACAACGTATACTGCCAACTGGTAAATTTACACAGAAAAAAACCTTACCTCAATAAGAAAAGAATATGTTCTTTGAATAGAAGTGGTTGAAGATGTAATACGAAAAGAGAAAATGCAAGAAATAAATAAAAGTGGAGTAGAATAAAGATTAAGGAGGGACTTATTTATAGAGGATTAAATCTGACTGTGTTAGGCAAAAAGGCACGACTGTTCAGCTCCATTGTATTAATTACACTCAAACTGCTGGCTATTTATTTTCTGTGAAAAGTCATGACTTTTTATTTTACATTCAACTTCTCACCTTTTCAAAATGGTTTAAGACTTAATAACAGCCATTATTATTGAGTTGTTGTAATAGATCGTCCATCTGTCACAACAGATAACCCACTGTCGCAACAGATTTATGAATTGTTGTAATAGATGGTCTATATGTGTAACAGATAAGACATCTATTGCAACAGATGAATTATCTGTTGCGACAGATGGAACATCTGTTGGAGGAGATGTTTTGATTTCTTCTAACAATTGATTCATTAGTTACAACAGATGGGGAATTTGATTCATCGGCTATTTTGAATAATTTACCATCCGTTGTAATAGATGTTCTGTATGTGCAACAGATGAGACATTTGTTGTAATATATAGATTATCTATTACAACAGATGGACCATCTATTAGAGGAGATATTTTGATTTTTTTTAACAGTTGATTCATCAGTTGCAATAGGTGGGGAATTTGATTCATCAGTTATTTTAAGTGATTTACCATTTGTTGCAAATAGATGGTCTGTATGTGCAACATATGAGACATCTATTACAACATATGGATTATCTGTTGTGACAAATGGACCATATGTTGGAGGAGATATTTTGATTTCTTCTAACAGTTGATTCATCATTTACAATAGATGGAGAATTTGATTCATCAACTATTTTGAATGTGTTAGACAAAAAATTACAACTGTTCACCTCTTTTTTAATAGCCATCAGATGCGCGTAGATGAATAAATATTGTCTGACTTTGATGGGGTAGGAAGAATAAGGTGTGTGCAAATAAATAGATCCACTTTCATGTGTGGGATTTATGTATTATTGATCAGGCAATCGTGATAGACACACATAAAGTACAATGATCATATGAATGCAGTATTTTACCGATTAGAAATTGATCATTCAAATAAGATCCTATATTTTATAGTTTAGTTTGATAGGTGCGAGCTGATAAGGCCGAAGGGTTCCAAGACGGTGGTGTCGATACCCTGTTCCAATTTAATGATGGTTTTGCTCATGTTTATGTGTTAAGTTTGGATAAGGGTTTAACTTTTTGGCGGCAGTATAAATATTCAATAGTGATTGGACCGATTTTAATGGTGCAATGGACTTTTAAAAGGCCTTTGAAGCCTAGCACTACAGCAAATAAGAATGAAAAACCAATAGAAATTCTCCTGGTTCAAATTTATATGGATGGGTTGCTCGAGGAGACTATTATAAAGAAAAAGCGAAAAGTGCTTGGGAGAATACCTATGTAGGAAGGGGGAGATAGAGAAGACCATATATCATCTTAGACTTTGTTTAAGAGAAAACACAGGGAAGCAAGTAAGGAACTTCTAGAGAATCTGGCCAAAGAAATTGACTTGAGAGATGAAAAAATTAAATGAGCTTCAAATGTGGAAGTGTATCCAAATATTAAAATCCACCAATCATTCTTAAAAAGAAAAATGCTCAAGAGGACTGGAGCTGGACACTTTGTTAGGGACTGCGACTAGCGAGAGTGGACTCAATAAATACCCACAAAGTGCAGGATCAGAAATCTAAGAAAGCAGCTTGGCGAGCATAGAGGATTTGTAAGATTTTCAGTCAAGAATTAAACCACAACCAACAACTTCAGAAGTAAAAATAAGGGAATCCACGGTGTCAATTTCTGAAGTCTAACTTGAATCCCATGCCTTCTATTTGTGGTTTTGATCAGGTCATTGGCAGTAGAATCAAAAAGGTCTGAAGTTGGGCAGAAATCCCATGCCTTGTTGTTTCCACTGCCTTTGACCTGACCAGAGCCATAAACAGGAGGCATGGGATGCAAGTTTAACTTCAGAAATTGCCACTTTAGCTTGATCCCTTATTTTTACTTCAGGATTTGTTGGTTCAAATTTTAATACTGACCGATAGTCTTACCACCATCGATGCTCACAAATCAACAACCTTAGAGTTCTGGTCCTGTATTTTATGGGTCTTCATTAAGGCCACGCTAGCTAGTTACGGTTCCCGAACAAAGTGCATAGCTCCAGTCTACTTTAATGTTTTTCTTTTCAAAAATGGACTGATGGATTTTCATTTTTGGATACACTTTCACATTTGCAGCTCATTCAATTTTTTCATTTTTCATGTCAATTTCATCCGCCATTTTTGATATACTTTCTTTCCTACCTTATATTTCTTCTTAAATAAGATTTGAGTTGATATATGGTCTTCTCAACCTCCTCCTTCCCATACAGATATTCTTCCAATAGCCTTCTATTGTATAATAGTCTCCTCGAGCAACTCATCCATATAAATTTGAATCAGAGCAATAACTATATTCATTTCATTCTTGTTTGCAGGAGTGCGAGCCTTCGGAGGCCTTTCGAAAGTCCATTGATCCCTTAAAATCAATCTAATCACTATTTGAATATTTACACTGCTACCAAAAAGTTGAACCCTTCTCCAAACTTGGCACATAAACATTAGCAAAATCTTTATTAAACCGTAATAGGGTATCGACATCACCTACTTGGTCCCTCAACCTTACCAGTTCGAACGTAATAATCTTAATTATAAAATTCCATATTTTGTTTGAAATATTAATGCCTAATAGGTAAAGAACCAACACAGTGTATTGCGTGTGTGTTTTCATGATAGGTTGACAAGTAATACATACTTCCCACATATGAACTGGTTCCATCTGCAAGCAGTTTATTCCTCCAAACTCATCTTTCTTCTAGTCTTTAATACTGGTCGGGCAAAAGTTTATCCAGTTTCACTTCCTTTAATCTGCAAACAAGAGAAAAAAATTTGATGTCAAACAAGAGAAGAATAAAAAAACAGTACAAAAGGGTAACATAAAATCAAATGAATCAACAGTTGACCCATCTGAAGTAACAGATTCCCCATTCATTTAATAGATGAGTCATCCATTGCAATAGGCGATGCATTTGTGGCAACATATGGATGACATGTCACAACAGATAGGTCATCTATTGGAATAAATCAACCCAGCCTTGCTACTGGTTTGATTTTATCCAACAGTTGCTTTATCTATTCCAATAGTTGATTCATCAGTTGCAACAGTTGAGAAAACTATTGCAATACTACCAACAACATTAACAACAGCATCAACAATAAAAAACAACACCATGTGTTCCAACACCATCAACAACACAAACACCACATGTTCCAACAACATCAACACCTATTTATTAATAAATAGGAAACTGTAATAGGTAAATCAATAATAATAACAAATGTAAATATCTAATTTAAATAACATACAAAGAAGAAGACGAGAAGGAAAGAGCAATACTGAACCATACCTCCAATGTCAAAAAAACAAAGGGATCAAAACACCCATTTTAGTTGAGCAAAGATATTAGAGGGATCGATTGAGATTCGAATGGGTCCTCAAGTGAAAGAGGAGACAAAAAAGAGGAAAAAAGAGGTGGTTGTGATTACCCTAAAGAGGAGAGAAAGAGAATTCTGAATCTAAATAAAGAAGAGAGATGAGTTATGTTAATTTATGGCTGAAGGAGAGAGAATTGTAGAGATAGGTTTTATATATTCATTAATAACTTTTTAGGGGCACGAGGAAACGGTGACATTGAAAAGACAAGATAATACTACTCAAGGAGGAGATTTTTGAGTTATCCAAGTAATATTTTTTACTGCCATTGTATTTTATCTTTTTTATCTCAGACAAAAAATTAGGAAATTTCTTTAAATTAAAAAAAAGATCTTAAACATGTAAGTCATCTATTCCAACAGATGAAATTTATGTTTGAAAATTTCCAACGGCTTAATCATCGGTTGCCACAAATGACAATTTTTATTTAAAAATTTCCAATGGCTCAGTCATCTGCCGCAACATATGGCAACGCCTATTTGATAATTTACTACAGATAGTTAATCTGTTGTAACAAATGACTTAATTTGTTTGATAAATTCCAACAGATAAGTCATTTGTCGCAATAGGTGGCAAGGCCTATTTGATAATTTACAACAGATAGTTAATCTATTGCAACAGATGACTTAATCTGTTTGAGAAATTCTAACAGATAAGTCATTTGTTTCAATAAGTTGAACATTTGATTTGATACAATTTTAATTAAGCTCATATGTTCAACTACAACTTCAATTGATTTAGCTAGAACTAGGGCTGAGTTCATGGAGTCAACTACGGCTTCAATTAAGTCTTTGTCAATTACATGATGTTGGTATTGCGTTCCTCCCAACTTGAATCATCGATCGATCACTCCGAGTTGAAATAATTGTTATTAACTCATTATCAAGCTAATACCTAAATTGATTAATCTTGAACTAGAGGTGAGTTCACAGGGTCAACTATAACTTCAATTGAGTCTTTTGGCAATTACATGATGTTTGTATTACATTCCTCCCAACCAACGTTATCGATCGATCACTCTTAGTTAAAGCAATTCTTATTACCTCATTGTCAAGCTAATACCTAAATTGCTATAATCTTGGACTAGGGGTGATTTCATAGGGTCAACTACAACTTCAATTGAGTCTTTTGGTAATTGTATGATGTTGGTATTTCATTCATCCCGACCAGAATCGTAGATCGATCACTCTGAGTTGAAGCAATTCTTATTACCTTATTGTCAAGCTAATACCTAAATTGATTAATCTTGTACTAGAGGTGAGTTTATAGGGTCAACTACAACTTCAATTGAGTCTTTTGGTAATTTCATAATACTGGTATTGTGTTCCTCCTCAGTCACAGTGTCATTGATCGATCACTCTAAGTTAAAGCGATTCTTATTACGTCATTTTCAAGCTAATACCTAAATTGATTAATCTTTGACTAGGGATGAGTTCATAGGATCAACTACTACTTTAATTGAGTCTGTTGGCAATTGCATGATATTGGTTTTGCATTCCTCCTTAGTCATAGAGTCATCGATTGATCACTATGAGTTGAAGCGATTCTTATTACCTCATTGCCAAGATAATACCTAAATGGATTAATCTTGGACCAGTGGTGAGTTCATACGATCAACTACAACTTCAATTGAGTCTTTTGGCAATTGTATGATGTTGGTATTGCATTTCTCCTCCCAATCACAGAGTTGTTGATCGATCACTCTGAGTAGAAGCAATTTTTATTACCTCATTATCAAAGCTAATACATAAATTGATTAATATTGGACAAAAGGTGAGTTCATAGGGTCAACTACAACTTTAATTAAAATTTTTGGCAATTGCATGATGTTGGTATTGCATTTCTTCTCGGTCACACAGTCGTCGATCGATCACTCTGAGTTGAAGCGATTCTTATTATCTGATTGTCAATATAATACCTATATTGATTAATCTTGGACTAGGGTTGAGTTCATAGGGTCAGCTAAAACTTTGGTTGAGTTTTTTGGCAATTACATGATGTTGGTATTGCGTTCTTCCTCAGTCATAGAGTTATCGATCGATTACTCTGAGTTGAAGCAATTCTTATTACCTCATTGTCAAGATAATACCTAAATTACTTCAAAATAATAATAAAAAAAAGATCTTAAAAGATGTAAGTCATACTTTCCAATAGATGACAATTTTTGTTTGAAAATTTTCAACGGCTCAGTCATCTGTCGCAATAGATGTCAGCGTCTATTTAATAATTTACAACAGAAGGGTAATCTGTTACAATAGATGACTTAATCTATTTGATAAATTCCAACAGATAAGTCATTTGTTGCAACAGTTTGAAAATTTATTTTTATACAATTTTAATTGAGTTCATATGTTCAACTACAACATCAATTGATCAATATCTAGGACTAGGGGTGAGTTCATAGGGTCAACTACAACTTCAATTGAGTCTTTTGGCAATTATATGATGAGACGGTTAAAAAATATGCATATCTTTTAAAATTTTAAAAAATAATTAAGATCAATTCGGACTAAATGAATATTTTTAAAACTTGTCATTCTTTTCCAAAATACAAATCAACCTATACAAATCATCCATTTGCGAGAAAAATGTTTCATCATTTCAAATCTCAAGTTCTCGCTCTTTTCTCTCTCCCAACAATACAGACAACTTCTACTCAATAAATTGCTTAAGCCTTCACAACAGATCAATTTTCTTCTCATTTTCAACCACATAGGTGTTATTTTTGACTTCATTCTTGCTTGTATCAGTCATTTTCTCTGTCTTCATAGGTAACAACGTTCGAGAAAAGTTTTGTATTTGATATTTTTTATAAAAATTAGGGATTTTTAGTTAATGATAAAAAATAATAATTTTAGTTGTATTATCTTTGAGAATGGGTTTACAATTTTGAGATTTGAAGGTAAAATCGTAGGAAGAACTTGAGAAAACCCTAGTTTTTATCGCAGTATTCCATTGACTGTCGTGGTATTGTTGGATGGTATTTTTGGTATTGATGGTCGTGGAGGTGGTGTTGGTGGTCTTCGTGGTGGCACTGGGGTATTTGTGGTGGTTGTTGGTGGCATTAGTTGGTGGTGGTGTCGGTATTGGTGGTGTTTGTAATGTAATTTTTAAAATTTATGCATACTTCAATTGTAATGTAATTTTTCTTTTTTTGTTGTTTGTAGGTAAAGTATGTCTCCCAACAGAAAAGAAAGTGAAAATGGAGCAACTTCTAACCACCTAACAAAAAAGGCCACAGTACAAAGGGATTCGGAGGATATTTCTGAACAATCTGAGTAAGGGAAAACTGAAGCTGAGAAAAGTTATGAAAACAATGTTGAAGGAGGTGAAGAAGGGTATGTAGATGGTAATGATAAAAATGAAAGTGAGGAGGTGGAAGAATAAAATAAACAAGAAGAGAAGGGGGAAGAAAGTGAGAAAGAGGATGATAATGTATCACCAATGGGGCATGAATTAATATCAAAATTCCAGCATGAGGCTGTCAAAACTATTAGTATTGATTGCTTGCAAGGTACGATGCCGATAGATGACCCTGCAAAACTATCTGGTGATCTTGTTCTTAAATGTTAGTTGGGGAAACCTTATGACGAATTTAGGAATATTATGAAGAATGAAAACATAGACGGACTTTTTAAGAAAAGTTGCTTTGAAAGATTTCTTGAGCTACCTGAGGACCACACTGTCTATTTCCAAATAAGCATGGTATATGGTCTTCTCAAGCACAGGATCAAGTATATGGGGAAATATAAAGATTCGAAGGAAGGGAAAAAAGGATGGATAAAATTTGGATCAACTACTGTGGCATGCCAATTTATTTTGGCTTGAAAGAGTTTGTCATAGTGATGGGCTTGAGATGCGATTGTCCAAAAGAACTTCTCACCAAGAAAACACCACGTAAAAGGTCCAAGGCAAGTAGGACAGCCAAACCACCACCATCAAATAGTGGTAAGGCATTGTCCCAGCGACCACCCACCAAAACCAACAAATACAAGAAAAAATAGATGGGTTGTTGGACATTGCTGGACATGGGTGCAAAGCCAATGAGTTAATAGAACATATCAAGGATAAAACCACACCAAAGAAGTACAGGAAGAAGTTGTTCTTAGTTTGGTTTGCCTATTCTGTTATATTGGCAAGAGACGTCAACAAAGTCATAGAAGATGATTTGTTAAAGTTTGCTGATGATTTTAAAAAATTCAACAATTATTCCTGGGGATATGACAGCTACTACTTGACTATCAAATATTTACTGACAAAGCTATCCCCAAAGACGATCACATTATACGGCTTTCCTTGGGCTTTCATGATAAATTTAATCGCTATTTGTTTACTCATCCATTAATTTATATTGAATAATTACTATGACTTTTTTTGCTTGCCTCCTATTTAAATTTTTTAGGCTTGGGAATTTGAAGCCATTCCTCACCTCCGAAAGTAGTTCAAGGATTACCCGGATTAGGTTTCTCATCCAAGGATACTTATGTGGTTGGCTGCAAAGAGCAACATAAAAATTAAGGAGGCTGGTATCTTTAACCCTCCGGATGATGCAGTATGTCTTCTTTCATGTAAAATAATTTGACTCAAAGAAAGATATTGAAATAGATGTGCCATTTGTTGTGGCAGATGGGTTGTCTGTTGCAACAGATTACCCATCAACTTTAACTAGTGCAACAGATGGGTAATCTATTACGATAGATGATCCATATTTTGCAATAGATTAACCATTTGTTGCTTTATTTCTTTGAACCTGACTCAACAAATTACCCATTTATGACAACTTATGCAATAAATGGGTAACCTGATGTAACACATTGTTAATTTGTTATGACATACAGATCAGCTATTGCGATAGATAGATCATCTATTGCATAAGTTGTTTGTGTTAACATGTAACCCAACTGACTGTAAATTATTATATGATTTAAATGTATTTATTTTTATAGGTTGTGCATCCGTGGATTATTCCTACTGAGCAGAAATTGGGGATGACTTCTTTTATGACTCTAGGTCTTGTTGATATAATAGCAGACCCACTGGTGGAGTTAATAAAGAAGGAATTGGCAAGAGCAACAGCCATAAGAAGAGCAGTTAGGCAAAGTCAGCCTAGTGTTGAGGCTCTTTATGACCAAACCACTGTAACAGATCCGGGTGCTTCTTCTGGGGGTATTGCTGGTGGAGTTGATGTTGGTGGTAGGCATGCTAATGCTACTGCCAGTCGTGATGTTAAGCATATTGATGCTCTAGAAAAAATAAATATGTTTAAAAACACACCTTTCACAGGTCCCTCTCACCCTTCTTCACCCTCATATTCTCGTTGCAAATATGAAAAATGCAAGGACAGCCAGGATAAACTCTTTGAAAAAGTAGAGACTATCGCTAAAGTTTTCAAGGAATTAAAATCCAAGAGGGGTGTCATACCATCCAAGAAGGTGAGGGAGCCATACACTCCTATAGTGGTGGTTGGGAGGAAGAAAAGAGCAATTAGCCAAGTACTCTCCAATCGAAAATTCAAAAAATTGCAACTTCTCCATCGCTAAAAGCTGTTGAAGTTCAGGGGCTATTCAAGAATATGGAAATATACACAAAAATTGGCACCAAAGAGAAGAGGGATCTGCGACAGGCCAAGCAAGGCTCACAAGATTACCCCATCCATACCTTTTCCGTCCAAGACTTCAGAAGTATGACAATATGCGTACACAATACGTGGACACGGTAAGTTTACTTTTCCTAACCTAGCCTTCTAATCTACTTGTCATATATTGTAATATATGTGTATTCTGGTGCAACTTGTGGTAGTTCTGTTGTAATATATTACCCATCTCTTGCATAAGTTGCGTTAGATGGGTATTCTGTGAACAGATTCAGAGAACCCTATGCAATAGATGGACCATTCATTGCATCTTTCACTATGTTTTCGTTCTTTACAATTACAAACCTATTTAAAAATTGACTTCTTATATCACAGTATGTTAAAGAAATTCTCTTCCTCATAAGCGGCAGGCAATTAGCGTACCCAAATGATTATGATGTTGCCGATAGGATAATGGACGTTGACTTCTACAGGAATCTCAAGGATAGGTACGATTATCTCAATACGATAGCGTCAACTCCCGGTGGCAAGGGATTTCATTCGTTACTTTTTGGGTTCCAATGGAATGAAGAAATGATAAAATATGTTAGAGGAGAGAGGTCAAATCCGCATGGCAAGAGCTGGACCGAGGCAAAGAGGATTCTTGAAGTCACAAATGTGGAAGGTATATATTATCGGACTGTTGAGATACTTCTAGAGGAGGGAAATATCAAGGTTTATGACTGCAACTTACCTGCCTTGGACGAGGTTGATTTTCTTCCTACATGCAGCCACTATTGGAGTTGTTCCCCATCTTGTTGAGGCAGAGAAAATTGATGGATCATTTGCCAATGAAAGTGTTGATGAAGCAGCCATGGGATTTTGAAGGTCGAAACAAGGACATGGACCTTCCAAAAAATGAAACTGCTGTCGTGTGCGGGTCGCACGCTCTTGCACACATTGAATGTTTGCTGGCAGGCACAAAAATAGCCGAGCCAACGACCTTTTTATGTGACAATATTGTGGTAAACATGCCAGAGGTCTGGGCTTATGGGGTACTAATTGGACGCTTGGAGCCTGTGTATAAAGAAGAACCTGTGAAATAATAATTTTTTTTTATTTCAAGTCACTTTACTTTACATACTTTACATTACATACATGTAGTGGCAATTTTTTTAGTCTGATGAAAGTTGAATTTTTTATAATGCAATAGATTGTCCATCTGTTGTAAAATATATTCTATCTGTTCTAACAGATAGTTTATCTGTTGCAATAGGTTGGTCATCTGTTGCATTATGTTGATATTTCAATCTAAGTCTTATCTATTGCAACAGTGGGAAGATCTGTTTGATAATTTCCAATAGATGACCTACATGTTGCAACATATGTCTAAATCTATTTGATATTTTTCAACAATTATGCTTGAATATCCATGTGCTCAACAACACCAAATCAGTAGCAAAAACAAATACACCACCATGAAAATTTCAGCAATTAAGCTTAAATGTCCATGTTCCCAACAACACCAAACTAGTAGCAATAACGCCAATAATGTAGTATCTTCTTGCTCGATATTGTTTCTCTTCAAAAGCCTTGACTTTCTTCAACAAACCCCAAATTACATGATTTGCTTGTAAAGGGTGTCGTTCTTCATACCAATCAAAGTAATAACATCCACCCAACTTCTATAAAAATAAGAACACAATTACAAAATAATTACAAGTCAATAATTAATCAACTAATTAAATAAAAAAACTATTACCTTTGAAATCTTACAAGTAAAAAACCTACGACCTGGATTTTGTTGAGTCTAAGAAGTCTTCAATAGAGTTTCATGACCACACTTACAATATCAAAAATCTTTAGAAGCTCGACATTGTCAAGGTTAGTTGGAAAAAATAAAAAAATATGCAGAAAAATCAAAAAGAAATAATTTGAAGAATTTGGATAGAGAAAAAAAGATGAAGAAGAAAAAGAAGATTTGGAAATTTAGGGTTAAATTTTAGGAAGAAGATGAATATATAAGACAATGGGGGGAAAATAATCGTTAGACGCCAAATCAGACACCAAGTCAGCAAAAATGGGGGTTCAACAAGCCTTGGTTGCGTGAATTACACGCGAGCAGCCAACAGGTCAAAAAGTGTCAAACTAACACATTTGATGCCTATTTTATTTTAGGTGTTTAAAATGAACACTGTCTACTTGATGCCTATTTTATTTTAGATGTTTAAAATAAATACTGTCGATGGGTTTCGCCTTTTTTATTTCAAGTCACTTCACTTTACATGTAGTGGTAATTTTTTATGTCTAATGAAACTTGAATTTTTATAATGCAACAGATTTTTCATCTATTGTAACAGATATTCTACCTATTCTGACAGATAGTTTATCTGTTGCAATAGGTTGGTCATCTATTGCATTATGTTCATGTTTCTTTATAAGTCTATCTGTTGCAATTGTGGGAAGACATGTTTGATAATTTTTAACAGATTACCTACCTATTGCTACATATGTCTAAATCTATTTGATATTTTTCAATAGATGTTTCGTCTGTTGCAACAGATACAATATATGTTGCAATATTTGAATATAGTATTCCATTTAAATTAATAATTTAAAATCTAAGAAAAAAATAAAATTCATAAATAAAATAAAATAAATTGAAGCCTTCAAAAATTACAGGAAATAAATCAATAAATAAATGAAATGTAAGAAATTATTATGGGTACAGATCTCAACAAATACATCAACATTTTAAGTATTGATGCCAAGAATTCCTAAGGAGGGGTGAGGTTATTACTTTGAAATACTCAAGCTATAAATATCTACTCAATATGGACAAGTTGTTCTTCATCCGATACTATAGAATTCGGCTTTGGTCGTCGTGGATCTTTAATGTTGCTTGCGTACAGTTTTTGCACTTTCTGCTCTTCGTATTTTCATAAAAAGAGTAGCATATTGTCAATGTTGTTAAGTAGTAGCTTCTACAATGACATCCACCTGGAAATCCAGAATTGATCAATGCTAATTACGAAGATACAAAAAAAAAAGGATAACTCATCTATTTTAGAAAATCAAATAGGTCTTCCTTCTATTTTAAACTATCCCAAAGATATTATATTTCTATTACAACAGATGGATCAACTATTGGGACAAATTATAACATGAGGAAGACTTGTATGATAATTTTCAACGAATGAACCATCTGTTGCAACATATGACTCATCTGTTTGAAAAAACTGAAATGGTAGGAAGTGTTGGTTTAATTTATCCCAACAGATGACCTATCTGTTGCAGTAGATTGGTCATCTGTT
>NC_061113.1:64835491-64856409 GCF_002878395.1 Capsicum annuum | reverse complement strand
ATCTGTTTGATAATTTTCAGCAGATGTGTCATCTATTGAAACAGATATATGTTTGTTTTTTTGTTGGAACAGACTATATATATTCACCTTCTTTGGCTCATGATGCTCTTATTTGGTCATTGTATATTGCTTAATAGTGCAACACACGATCAGAGGAGTTGCAATTTTGCTTTTTGGAATGCTTCATAATGTCTTGGAAATTACTTTCCTTCTCCTCTTAGCCTTAATCTCTAATGGAGTGGATGGATATAAAACCCTCTTTGATGAAATGACACCCCTCTAAGATGTCAATTCCTTTACAAAAGTAGTGATGCATTAATAGCATTAATCACTACAACATGTTTCGCCTTGCAGTCTTGACATTTGCATACAGAACATTTATTTGCATACGGTGCATTCCTAATTAACTACAAAACATCACAGAACAAAAAATAATATGCCTAAATATGTCAACTCTACTAGGAAAACTCTCTGAAGAAATGAGGCATGGGAACAAAAACCCTAAGAGGACATCAAGACCCGCAAGTAGCCCCACCCCCAACTTAAAATCATGCATTGTCCCAAATGCATCAAACTTTTAAAAAACAAGAGAGTTAGGAACATACCTGTGGCACCATAGGTGCAGAGATATGAAGCAGATCATGAACACAAATACAAACTACAAAATACCTTGGGTTACCTCCCAAGAAATACCTGATTTACTATCGTGGTATAACTCAAATCCCTTGGATACTCTGACTTCGCCAAGGTCTATTTCATCACAAACTCTTACTTCTTCTAGGTTTCCATATAGTGTTTCACTCACTGTTCGTTCACTTTAAATGGGATATTACTATAACTCTTTATATCAACAACACCATAAGGTAACACCTTAACCATAGTGAATGGTCCAGTGCATCTTGATTTTAGCTTACCAGGAAACAAGCGTAGTCTTGAACTGTACAGCAAGACCAAATCACTGGGTTTGAACATCCTCTTCTCGATCTTCTTGTCATGATACAAATTCATTCATTCTTTATATATGGATAAGCTCTCATAAGCACGAAGTTGGAATTCATCTAACTCATTTACCTTGCTCAACCTTAAGTTTTCTGCATCACGCCACTCAAAATTAAGCCTTTTCAATGCCAATAGTTCTTTATGGTCAATCTCAATCAGTAAGTTGCACATTTTTCCATACACAATCTGATATGGAAAGGCACTAATGTGGGTCTTATAGGTAGTCCGGTTCTCCCACAATGCATCGTCTAACTTTCTAGACCAATTGGTCCTGTTGGCATTCACAGTCTCCGCCAATATGGACTTTATCTCTATATTGGAAACTTCCACTTGCCCACTCTTCTGAGGATGGTAAGGTGTTTCCACCTTATGTCTTACACTATATCTATCAAGTAGTGCTTTGAAAAAATGGTTACAAAAGTATTACCCACTATCACTAATAATTGCAAGTTGAGTGCTAAATCAAGGAAAGATATTTCTCTTCAAAAAGGCGGTGATGCTTCTACCTTTATTATCTGGAAGTGCAACTACTTCCACCCATTTTGACACATAGTCAACCACTATCAGAATGTATCTCATACCAGAAGAGCTTTAAAACGGGCCAATGAAATCAATCCCCCACACATCGAACAACTTCAACTCTAGAATAGGTGTTATGGAAGGTACCTGGTGCTAAAACATATTGCCTTGTTGCTGACATTGGTCATAGTATTTTGCAAAATTATGAGCATCCTTGTAAATTGAAGGCCAGTAAAGCCCACAATGTAGAATTTTGAGGGTTTCGTGTGCCGCTATGGTGACCCCCAACTGGCAAAGAATGACAAGGTTCCAGAATAATTATCATTTCAACCTCTGGAATACATATTTAAATCACAAAATTAGTACAAACCCTTAATAGATGTGGCTTATACCAAAAATACTTCCTTACCTCATGCATAAATCTCCATCACTGCTGGATGGATAAATCTTCTGGGACAAAACCGTTTGCCAAATAATTGGCAAAATTAGCAAACTAGGGAATCAAATGTTGAGATGCTGCCAACACTTGATCATCAGGAAAAGCATCATCTATCTCAATATTATCCCCTATTTTTTGTATGGTCTCCTCCTCAGGTATGGATAAGTGGTCAGCAACTTGGTTTTCTTTTCCTTTTCGGTCTTTGAATTCAAATCAAACTCTCATATCAAAACAACCAAATGAATTAATATGGGTTTGGAATATTTCTTGGATATCAATTACCTCAGGGATGCATGGTTGGTGTGCACTATAACCTTAGTCCCAATCAGATAAGACCAAAATTTTTCAAAAGCAAAAACCACCGCAAGTAGCTCTTGCTCTATAACTGTATAATTTCTTTATACAGTTTTTAAAGCTTTTCTGGAATACTAGATGGGATGCAAGATACTCTCTCTTCTTTGGCCTAGAACAGCTTCCAAGGCCACTCCACTCACATCACACATTACCTCAAAAGATGCAGACCAGTCAGGAGACACAATGATAGGTGTCGAAATCAATCGATCCTTTAGGCATTTAAAATCCTTGAAACAAGTATCGTCGAATAGAAATTTAACCTCCTTCTCTAAAAGCTTGCATAGAGGGCTTCAAGTTTTAAAGAAGTCTTCCATGAACCTCCTATAAAAATCTGCATGCCCCAAAAAACTCCATATGTCTCTAACTGACACTTGCAGTGGCAACTTTTCAATAACCTCTATCTTCGCTTTATATACCTTAATACCATGTTTGGAGATCTTGTGCCCTAGCACTATTCTTTATTTCACAATGAAGTGGCATGTTTCCCAGTTTAGTACCAAGTTGTACTCTTCACATCTCTATAGTGCAATGGTCAAATGGGCTAAACACAATCATCTATGAATACTTGAATAGTGTCTTCCACCATGTTGGAGAATATAGATATCATACATCTCTAAAAAACGGGAGGCACATTGCATATTTCGAACGACATCCCCTGAATGCGAAGGTCCCATAGGGGCAAGTAAAGATTGCCTTTTCTTGGCCTTCGAGAGCAATCATGATTTGATTGTACCACGAGTACCCATCAAGAAAAAAGTACCAACCCCTGCCTACTAATCTATCCAATATCTAATCCATGAACAGCACCGAGAAGTGGTCTTTTTGTGTCCACTTGTTCAGTTTTCTATAGTCCATGCATACTCTCCACCCAGTCGCTAGCCTCATTGGTACTAATTCATTCTTCTTATTTGGAACCAGTGTAATTTATCCTTTCTTTGGTACTATTGAACTGGACTCACCCACTTGTTGTCTGTAATGGGAAAAATCACCCCTGCATCTAACCACTTGATTATCTCTTTTTTCACTACCTCCTATATAGGAGGATTTAGTCGTCTCTGATGCTCAATATTGGAAATGTTATCTGGATTAAGTTGTATCTTGTGTATGCATATGCCTAGTAAAATCCCTAAAATGTCTGTAATAGTCCACCCAATAGCTTTCTTAAACTTTTGTAACACTTATATCAAAGCTTCCATCTATGCTCCTGCCAAATCTTCTGCAATAATTATTGTAAAGTATTGTTGGCCCCCAAGAACTCATACTGCAAATGAGGTAGGAGGGCCTTTAATTCCAATATAGATTATTCTTTAATTGTTGGTCTTGCAGGAGGTGTGGTTTTTTTCTTCAAGTCAAGATCCAGCTTCTTAGCGGCATATTTGTAAGAGCCCAATCTATGTAATGAACTAACCATCTCATCATAGTCATCTATTCCATCACTCTCAAAGTTTATAATCATACTGCTAATGCTTCGACCCCTAATATCTCCTCAATAGGCATATCCGTTACAACCACATCATTATCTACTGCATCAATCACTGCTACCACTTTTATATCATCAGGCTATTGAATTGTCATGCATATATTCAACACTATTTGCTTATCACTCCATTTGAAAGTGATCTCATCTATGTTCATATCAATGAATGCTCGATCAGTGGATAAGAAAGGTCTTCCCAATATAATTAGAGAGTGGGTATGTACTTCACAGTCTAAAATTATGAAATCTGTTGGATAAGTAAATGACACCACCTTCACTTCTACATTACGCACAATACCCACTGGCTTCTTTACAGATGAATCAGCTATCAACAATCTTACAGATATAGGTTTGAGTTTGCCTAACCCCAATACCTTGTATATCACCAATGGCATTAGATTTATTCCTTCTCTCATAAGGCCTAATAGAACATGGTATGTTGATTTTACCTTAGTCTCTCTTCTTTTCTACTAATGGTGCATAAAAACCTACGCTAAACTTCTACACTATATCTTGGAGCTCTCCTGCTACCCAGTCGTCATCATCATCGCTCCCAAAATCATCATCACTACAATCAACTTCTCAAATTTAGCTTGAGATGGCTCATCTGCAATAATATTTTCTTTCTTTTTCTTATTAGTAGCCGCCAAAAAGTTCTCGTCGAGTGGGGAACCACTCATCTTATTAATAGCCATACAATGAACCAGTGTTGGAGGATTCAGTGCATTGTCTCTAAGAAGTACTCCTAACTGTCTCTCGACTAAAGTAACAAAGATTTGCCCATACTGCTCCTCCAACTTCTTGATAGCAATTGCATGTGACTCAACCTTTTGGGCCAATCCTAAAACATCTGCCTTGAGTTCTCTAAGGTAAGCCTCTTGACTCTCTTGACCCTTCATCAGCTTAGCCAACATTTCTTGTATTCTTAATTCCATATCTCGTTTGTTAGGTGGGATGTATTTGTCTCCATCATCATAGTTTCGACCTTAATTCCCTTACCCTTAGGCTTGGAAACTTGCTAATGGATGATCCAGATATTTTACCTCCTCCTCAGACTCAGACTTTTGCACCCTAGAAGTTGCACCTTATACCTCTACTGTATTATCCTTTCCAAAATTTATTGTTGCAAATTTCTAAGCCAATTTATCAATGTCTTTCCTCAATAGTGAAATCTCCTTAGCTACAGCATCCTCAGCTGCTTTCTATTCACCCAAATCTCCAATGGCATAAATGTGAAATCCTCTCTCAACCTCCTGAGTTTGCCGTCCTCGGTTAGTTAATGAGATCTAATCCATAATACTTGAATCCATCTCACATAGTAATATCATGAAGGCTCCTCAAAATATAGTGTCTACTATTGCTCTGAAATTGATAGTCAGGGCTCTGAGAAGATCTCTCTAATACCCTATACTTTTCTTAGTTCTGTTTAGCTCGTAGTGTGTCAAGGTCAACTTTAAAAGTGAATAACTCTTGATACGTGGGAAATTTTCCAGCTCTAAACCTAGCAAAGTGTATATAATTGAATTACTTTCCAACGATACTAATTTTGCCTAAATCCAATACCCGCGTGAGAAGTTATGACACTTTTCATGAAAAGCAGTAGTTCACCGCGATTTGGTCGCATCACGGTGATACCCAAAATCACGCTCGTCCCTTTCCTGTAGCTCACCGTGATTAGCCAGTGTCATGACAAAAATTGCGGTGGGATAGACATCCTGTTTCCAGTGAAGCAACGCGATAGCACCACATCGCGATGGAGTGCAAATTCGCACTCGTCCATTTTTCTGTGATGCAATGCGATAGCACCGCGATGTGCAATAGTGCGAAATTGCACTCGTCTCTTTTCCAATAAGCCACCACGATGGTGTCGCGTCATGCCGAGGTGTAAACTTGGGATTCCAGTTTTGAACTTAAAATTCCAAGGGGCAACTTAGTCTTTTTCCAAGCCCCCAAATCATGAAAAACAGAAGATTTAACCTATTCTAAGCCTAGTACGCTTACTTTTCACAAAATTGCTCTCCAAAACAACCCTAGAGTTTCAATTTTAATCCTCAAGAAATCTAAATTTTACCATTATTTTTCCAAGATAGCCCAAAATTCAAGGTTCCCAATTTAAGATCTTCAAGAAACGATCTTTAAAGCACAAATAGGGATTCAAGGGCAAGTGTCTTCATCAATTTCATCAATTAAGGTATGTGGGGTTATGAACAAGGATACTCTTTTATTCTTATGTCCAAAACTAATTTTAAAGTTGAATTTTACATGAAATTATATGAATTTCAGTCTAGGGTTTATACCCACTCATCACTATTTGTTGATTATGATGTTATAAGTGATTTAGATGTTGAATTGCATGTCTACTTTCGTATTTTAATGTGTGTGACTTTATTTTTCAGATTTAGAATTGAATTTTCAAGACTTTCATTACTAAGCATGAACGTTATGATGATTTGATATAAATTTGATGCATGGGTTATTAATCCCTAGTTTGAATATTGATATTTCAAGAATGACTATGCTTTAAGCACCCTATGATTAGTTTATATTCAGATTTTGATCAAAATTTGATCTTTTGATCTCAGCTAAGATATGGAATCCACTTTACAGTTTTAATTACAGTTTAAAATAAATAGATACACAGTTGGTTTTCATAATAAACCCTTATACTAGTTTTAAAGTGGATTTTCTACAGAATGAGCATACAAATTAAAGGGAGTAGTATTTAGCAACGAGTTAGGTATGTTACTACGAGCCAACGTTGGTTCAGATTATTCCCATTTATAAGGATGAGAGATACAGATTGTGTCACTTACTTTAGGTTATACTCCTTGGTAAGAGTATGACATCTCTCCCCAACGTGAGGTTATCTCATAAGAGAACTAGACATTGGATACTATGATAGCTCACATGGTGTATGTCAGTTAGCAGAACTTTCCGAAAGACTAATAACTTAATTCCTAAAATAGAATAACAGAACAACTCCTAGAAACTAAGTGTAAAGGCTCAAGAATTTACTCAGATATGGTTCAACTTAGGACACTAATTATAGAATTTCAACTTTTAGTTTTCATATGATAAAAGTGAGTCCTTCCTACACTTAACATGCATGATTTGAAAATAGATTTCAAGCACATATTTAGAACTAAGTGTGGTGGCTCACACCATTCATATAGTATGTTTTATCATTCATGATTTATGATTACAGCTTTTAATTACTCAAGCCAAGGTGGTCCATTTATACTTAGCATGCATTGTTTATGAGAAAGATATATATAATCCATCACTATTTTACTTATGCATTCATCCCCACATGCTCAGAACATTCCAGAAGAACTAATCCACATATATGTCTTTGTGTTACATTATTTAATAATGTAGGTTCAGGTGCTCAGTTTCAGCAGCATGAATGATTTCAAGCATCTACATCTATATCCCGACAATTGGTGAGTCCTCATAGTTTGGGACCTAGTTATTCAACTTTTTAGCTTATTAAAGTAGTTGATTCAGTATTTACAGTCAATTTGAGTCAGCTAGGGGTATGTCCCAGTGGCTCTCTAGTTGCATCTTTCACTATGTTTACCTTCTTTATAATTACAAACCTATTTAAAAATTGACTTCTTATATCACAGTATATTGAAAAAATTCTCTGCCTCATGAGGGGCAGACAATTAGCGTACCCAAAAGATTATGATGTTGCCGATAGGATAATGGACCTCGACTTCTACAGGAATCTCAAGGATAGGTACGATTATCTTGATATGATAGCGTCAACTCCCGGTGGTGAGGGATTTTATTCGTTACTTTCTGGGTTCCAATGAGATGAAGAAATGATAAAATATGTTAGAGGAGAGAGGCCAAATCCACACGGCAAGAGCTGGACCGAGGCAAAGAGTATTCTTGGAGTCACAAACATGAAAGACATATATTATCGAATTGTTGAGATACTTCTCGAGGAGGTAAATATCAAGGTTTATGACTGCAACTTACTTGCCTTGGACGAGGTTGATTTTTTTCCTATATGCAACCACTGTTAGAGTTGTTCCCTATCTAGTTGAGGCAGAGAAAATTGATGGATCATTTGACAATGAAGTGTTGATGAAGCAGCCATGGGATTTTGAAGGTTGAAACAAGGACATGGACCTTCCAAAAGATAAAACCGTTGTTGTGTGCGGGTCGCACGCTCTTGCACACATTGAATGTTTGCTGACCACCACAGAAATGACCGAGCCAACGACCTTTCTATGCGACAACACTGTGATAAACATGCAAAAGGTCTGGGCTTATGGGGTAGTAACTGGACGCTTGGAGCCTGTGTATAAAGAAGAGCCTGTGAAATAATAATTATTTTTATTTCAAGTCACTTTACTTTACATTATATACATGTAGTGGCAATTTTTTTGTCTGGTGAAAGATGAATTTTTTAAAATGTTGTCCATCTGTTGTAAAATATATTCTATTTGTTCTGACAGATAGTTTATCTATTGCAATAGGTTGGTCATCTATTGCATTATGTTGACATTTCTATCTAAGTCTTATCTGTTGCAACAGTGGGAAGATCTGTTTAATAATTTCCAACAGATGACCTACATGTTGCAACATATGTCTAAATCTGTTTGATATTTTTTAACAATTATGCTTGAATATTCATGTGCTCAACAACATCAAACCAGTAGCAAATACAATTACACTACCATGAAAATTTCAGCAATTAAGCTTGAATATTCAGGTGCCCAACAACACCAAACTAGTAGCAATAACGCCAACAATGTAGTATCTTCTTGCTCGATTTTGTTTCTCTTCAAAAGCCTTGACTTTCTTCAACAAACCCCAAATTACATGATTTGCTTGTAAAGGGTGTCGTTCTTCATACCAATCAAAGTAATCACATCCACCCAACTTCTATAAAATCAATAACACAATTACAAAATAATTACAAGTCAATAATTAATCAACTAATTAAATAAAAAAAATCTTACCTTTAAAATCTTACAAGTAAAAAATCTACGACCTGAATTTTGTTGAGTCTAAGAAGTCTTCAATAGAGCTTTATGACCACACTTACAATATCAAAAATATTTAGAAGCTCAACATTGTCAAGGTTAGTTGGAAAAAAAAATATGCAGAAAAATCAAATAGAAATAATTTGAAGAGTTTGGATAGAAAAAAAAAAAGATGAAGAAGAAAAAGAAGATTTAGAAATTTAGGGTTAAATTTTAGAAAGAAGATGAATATATAAGACAATGGAGGGAAATAACCGTTGGAGGCCAAATCAGACGCCAAGTCAGCAAAAATGGGGGTTCAACAACCCTTGACTGCGTGAATTACACGCGAGCAGCCAACAGGGCAAAAACTGTCAAAGTTACACATTTGATGTCTATTTTATTTTAAGTGTTTAAAATGAACACTGTCTACTTGATACCTATTTTATTTTAGGTGTTTAAAATGAACACTGTCGATGGGTTCCGCCTTTTTTATTTCAAGTCACTTCATTTTACATGTAGTGGCAATTTTTATGTCTAATGAAAGTTAAATTTTTATAATGCAACAGATTTTTCATCTATTGTAACAGATATTCTACCTGTTCTAACAGATAGTTTATCTGTTGCAATAAGTTGGTCATCTATTGCATTATGTTGATGTTCCTATCTAAGTATATCTGTTGCAACAATAGGAAGACATGTTTGGTAACTTTCAACAGATTACCTACCTATTGCGACATATGTCTAAATCTGTTTGATATTTTCAAATAGATGTTTCGTCTGTTGCAACAGATACAATATATGTTGCAATATTTGAATATAGTATTCCATTTAAATTAATAATTTCAAATCTAAGAAAAAAATAAAATTCATAGACAAAATAAAATAAATTAAAGCCTTCAGAAATTACATGAAATAAATCAACAAATAAATGAAATGTAAAAAATTATTATGGGTACAGATCTCAACAAATACATCAACAATTTAAGCATTAATCCCAAGAATTCCTAAGGAGGGGTGAGGTTATTACTTTGAAAAACTCGAGCTATAAATATCTACTCAATATGTACAAGTTGTTCTTCATCCGATGCTATAGAATTCGGCTTTGGTCATCGTGGATCTTTAATGTTGCTTGCGTACAATTTCTGCACTTTCTGCTCTTCGTATTTTCATAAAAAGAGTAGCATATTGTCAATGTTGTTAAGTAGTGGCTTCTACAATAACATCCACCTGGAAATTCAGAATTGATCAATGCTAATTACGAAGATACAAAAAAAAAAAAAGGATAACTCATCTATTTTAGAAAATCAAATAGGTCTTCCTTTTATTTTAAACTATCCCAAAGATATTATATTTCTATTACAACAGATAGATCAACTATTGAGACAAATTATAACATAAGGAAGACTTGTATGATAATTTTCAACGGATGAACCATCTGTTGCAACATATGACTATCTGTTTGAAAAAACTGAAATGGTAGGAAGTGTTGGTTTAATTTATCCCAACAGATGACCTATCTGTTGCAGTAGATTGGTCATCTGTTGATACAAATAAAAGAGATATATAGAGTTGTTTAATTTGCTATAATAGACGAGTCATATGTTGCAACACGTACTTTATCTGATGCAGTAGGTTAGTGAACTATTGCAACAAATGTATATATCTGTTTGATAATTTTCAGCAGATGTGCCATCTATTGAAGCAGATATATGTTTGTTTTTTTGTTGGAACAGACTATATATATTCACCTTCTTTAGCTCGTGATGCTCTCATTTGATCATTGTACATTGCTTAATAGTGCAACACACGATCAGAGGAGTTGCAATTTCGCTTTTTGAAATGCTTGATAATGTCTTAGAAATTACTTTCCTTCTCCTCTTAGCCTTAATCTCTAATGGAGTAGATGGATATAAAATCCTCTTTGATGGAATGACACCCCTCTTAGATGTCAATTCCTTTATAGTTAATGCATTAATAGCATTAATCACTATATCATGTTTCGCCTTGCAGTCTTGACAGAACATTCATTGGTAGAGGCAAAATTTGTATAACTAGTATGATCATACTCATAATTGTTTATTTTAAAAACTGTAAGAGGAACTCAACAACAACAAGCTCACCCTCCAAAATTATTTTTCTTATAATGGTTGTTACTCCAAACAATTTTATTTTTATTCTATCAATGACTTTAGGTCCGATAAAATTTGCACGAACCATAAAGTAAGAAAAAATAACATTTTCAACTCTCAATTGGTCAGAACAAGCGACGAATGCACAATCTAATATAAATCATTACAAATACTAGAATGATGATTAGATCATTCAAAAAAATCATTATAAAACAAAAACTTAGTTATAATTATACTTACTACATCCTTCGAGGGGTGAAGAGATCAAAAAAATTTACATTTTTATCCGTTGTGGCCGACAACCATCTCAAAATTCTTGGACAAAAAACTTCTACCTGATAGTTCACTTGTTGTCTCAAATAAGAAATGACTTCAAATGCCCAAGCCTATAAAATAATACTAATAAATTAAAAGCATTGTCGCACCCCATTTTCATCGTGAAAGGCAGGATTCGACTTGACTCTTTTTGGATGCGTTAAAAAAGAGTGTGAGAGTCACCACCTAACGTATTAAGGTGTCTTAGAGCACCGGTCTAGACTACAACGAACCTATTTTGTTGTTAACATAGGGAATCTACATCACCAAATAAAGGTCTCTCACTTTACTATTAATTTAAGGTTTGACTACGTGATAAAGTAATTAACAAACATTTAATTTAATTTTTTAGCCAGTAATCACCAAAGTGATAAAATCAATAAAAATATGTAAATAAGATAAGAGAGGAGAAAGAAATGACAATCATAATAAAGAGGATTCCTTATATAATAAACTAACTACCCCAAATAAACATGTAAAGTGAATATAAAGACTTAAAAAGAAATCAAACAAATCAAACAAAGATATGTTTTGACTTAATTTGGCTCAGAAACCCAACTTGTTAATCATCATTCAACCCAGGGACCAAACTCTTAGACAAGTAATAATGTCATTAACCTCGCATTTTAATATCTGTTGGAATCATCATTTCCAAATGACTACTCATCCACCCCCACCTACCCCCACCTAGGATGGAAGTCAAGTCTGAGGACGTACGTTATTAGCAGTACGTAACGTCCAACCTATCATCCAAGAGGGACTACACTATTTTGGCTTGGTGTTCTACACACAAAGAAAGCTATGTTGCCTAGAACTCAAAACGCATTACACGTTGAACCAACCTCAAGTAGCACAGAATTGTCCCAAGTTAGCCTCTTGATTAATTATTGTTAATTAATGTGATAGCAAGGAAAGACAAGTAATTACCTATTATGTTGTTAACCTATAGCCATTATGTCTAAGCATTCAATAATTGATAGTATTAACAATAACTGTAACTCGTACGTGTCACGCGTGTCACTAAGTGTTAACAAAAGGGGGCCAAAAGTGTAGTCAATGTGTAAGAACTATAATGCTATATGCCTAACCTTTTAATAAGCTAAAATGTTAACTTTTTAATCAGCTAAAATGTTAATAATGCAAGAATTGAATGTTAACATGATTAAATTTCAAGACTATCATGCTGAAAATAGTTAGAAAAAGTAAATGCCGAGGTTATGTAAATGTATTTAGTTTAATATGCAGAACATTTCATAATGTGCAAAATATATCAAGATGTGCAGAAAAGATGTTATGAATGTGCAGGAAATATTTAAAATGTACAGAAAATGTTTTGTAATGTACAGAAATTAAATGCTACATTGTTTTAATAACATTAACATGCTGAAATTTCATTTAAAGGTGCAGAAAATTAGTGCTAACATACTGAGATAATTAATTAATCATTCTAAGGCTTATTTTAACGTGCAGAAGTAAAAGGTGCAGAAATTTCAACATGCTGCAGTTTGCCTAAATTAGTGCTAACATACTGAGATAATTAATTAATCATTCTAAGGCTTATTTTAACGTGCAGAAGTAAAAGGTGCAGAAATTTCAACATGCTGCAGTTTGCCTAAGCCTTTTGTTACCATGATGATAAATATGTTAAGTGAAAGAATTTATACTAACATGTTCCAGTAAGATTGACATGCTGAATGCTGTAATTTTCATCAGTGTTAAACATGCAAGGTTTAACATGCTAAAATATATTGGTATGCCAAAATTAACCGTGCTTAAAAAATTAACATGCACCACCAATATGCTAATATGTTTGATGTCAAATAATGTATTAATATGCTTGATGTAAAATAACTTGGTATGTCGTTCTTAGTTAGATCAAAAATAATTAACAAATTATGAATTAAGTGTCTAAACTATTTGTATGTTAATGAACCCTGATATTTTGTGCCTAAGTGATTCAAATAGCACGTAACAAATATGAAGCTTAAACCGGTGCCTAACGATATTATTCATAGAGCACATAGTTCCCCACCCCCAGAAGCAGTCCCCAATTTATTATTACATCACAGTGTAGCGTTTATACAATATTAAATACCAATAAAACGAAGAATCAACTAAACTAAAAAGGGAAAAACATAACCCCTCTCAAATCCTCGATCAACTCTTCAATTCCCCCAAACTTGTTAAACATAGTGGCATAGCATGGCAAGCACAAAGAGGCTAACGAAAATATCCTAAATACAAAATGACACAACAACGATACAACACACAAAAGTCCATGTAATTCCTAAATACATGTTTTCTAGCATCATCATATAAGGTATTGAAATTACGTCGTCAGAAACATCTGATATATTTTGATAGAGAGTAGGGAGAGTGTAAATATTAGAGAGTCCCTTCTTGATGAAAGAAGATGGGGTTTATATAGTGTGGAGGGGGAATCCCTCTAGGTATAAAAAAGGAAAAGAAATATACAGCAATCAAGAATCAATAAAATCAAATTAGTGTAAAACTTACCATAACTGTATAAGCAAAGTATTTTTGAATATAGAACAAATAATGGCAAATATGTACGAACACTAGTATTTAATACAAGTTCGTCAATCATGTGGGACATTCTCTATTCAAACTAATTTAATTATGTCAAAGAGAGATACAAATATACCAAAAATAGGTAAGTAAGAAAAGATATTATAGGATCCACCGTACAAGCCAAGTTTATTGGAAATATCGGAAGGCGGAATATCCTGGCAGTGATCGATTATCAGATTACCTTAAATTAATTCTAAAATTGCACCAAATCAATTCTCTACCGTCAATTGGGAGGAAACACAACAAATTTGCCATGTTAATCACACATATATAAATCCTTATAATTAAGGGGTGTAAAAGACAGGGAATAGCCACAAATTAAGTAAAAAGAGATGAATCAAAATCACTGCGACAATCACGCACATACATTTTCTATAAAGAAAAACTTGCCAAATCAATTATCTCATTTTGCCTTGAAATAATGTTCAATCAAAGCAAATAAAGACGAAGGGAGTATCAATCATGAGGAAATTCTTTTCCCTCAAAATCAAAATCAAACACACGCAGAATTTAGGCATTTTCACACGCAATAACATGAATGCTTAAGCCGATACGAATCACAATAAGCCTTGAATAACCCTCATGATGAAATCAAATAATAAAGAAAACAAGTTGACGAAGGTTGAGAACTCGAAAACACGGAATCAAACCTTAGTCCCCAAAATATGTACTTTTCGGTAGGGAGAACGGAGATGTAGCTATGGCGGCTGTTGCATGTGACGAAGACGTTGTTGTCGCCAGCTGATGGCGTGAACGGAGGGGATCTGGCGGCTGGAGTGATTGAATCAAGCGGTGACAAGGGGCTGGTCTTCGTTGTTCACGGATGCTCGAGGTGGTAGCCGGTGGAGCAGCGGCGGCCCGAAGCGGAGAAGAGGAGGGGCTCGGAGGCGGCTGGTGGGCGGCGAGGTCGCGACGGAACGGGAAAGGAGGAGGACGAGAGGGGACTGGTGGTTGGTTGGCGCAGTTGTAGGAGGGGAGGCGGCGCTATGGTGGTTTTGAGAGAGGTGGAGAGGGAGAGTGTTAGAGAGAGAGAAGGGGAGGGAGGCGGATGAAAAGAATTTTAGGGTTAGGGTTTTGATTTATTTGGTTTTTGAAAGGAAAGAAGACATTTTCGATCTCAGCCGTTGGATTCGTTGAAGATCAACGGTTGAGATCTAAAGATGGAAAATTTGGAATTGAGTTTCATATTGGCTATAATTGTAATGATTATAGCCAATGGGCTGAGATTGTAATAGATTAAATAAGATAGGCTAAAATTGCAAGAAATTGGATTTAATGAGTTAAAAGGTGAATAAATTAGGCAAAGCGATTGTAATTAGGCCTGTTATTTAAATAGTAGCAGTGGTAAATAATAATATTAATAATAATAAAATAATAAACAAAAATAATAAATTATAAATAATAAATAATAATAATAACAATAATTAAACAATAAGTAATAATTGAATAATAAATAATAATAATAATTAAATAGTAAATACTGAATAATAATATATATAATACTAATGTTAGTAAATAATAAAAAATACTAATATATTAAATAGTGGAAAGCTAGACAATGCGTTTGCAAAAAATGTGAGTATACATGATTACGTGAAAAAAATAATTTGATAAATATTAATTAAATTATATAAAATGTTTTATAAATTATAAAAAAAATGATAATAATTTATGCATTTTCTAAATTATGAATGCGATATGTCGAAGTCTGCTTGATGCAAGAAAAATCTGCAAAAAATACTAATATTTAAAAATTAATAATTTTGTTAAAATAACAGCCTAAATGTAGTATCGGGAGGTCAAAATTGAGTGTCAATAAGCATTATTGAATAAAAAAATGAATTATGTCATGATAAAAGAAATATTTATCATGAAAACCCATGGAAAGCCATATAAGTTGATTGTCTTTGACGCTAACGTAGTAAACAAATATTTGATAGACATTTTGAAGCTTTCATAACCCCAAGGATAGTTGTTAAATGCCTCAAGATCCTCGGAGAGCTTTATTAAATTAACACTTATGTTGTTGTTAACGTCTCTCACCCAAAGAATATTATGTACAAACTAAACCAAGCACAATGATTGTTTGTGCTTCTTTGAAATTCTTTTACATTTCAACGTTTCTATCAAATTTTTGTTTTTGAAGCTTGGACCAACAATGAACACCGGGTCATCACGATCACTGGATATGTGTTTGCCTTTTTTGGGTGTGTGGGGTGCTTTTTGGGGTTAGAATAGGTATAACTTGAGAAGGAGAAGGAGGATAACATTTTAGTCCAGTAACTATGGCAAACTCCTTCCAACCAAAACAAGCAGGTATGTCACAGTAATTTATCCACACCTCATCCATCTTATCTTTGTTTTCATACATAAATCTATGCTTGAGAAGTTCATACACCATTTTCATTTGGAAACGAGCACTGTTGTCCTCCGATAAATCAAGATATTTTCCAATGCAGTTGTCCCTGAAATAAGCATCCAATTTTTGTTCTTGAAGTATTTTTCTAAAGGCAATAAAAGATTTTTCCATGGCTGACTTAACCACGAAATAAGCCGTTAAATCTGTGGCACCATCGTACTGCATTCTCACAGGATAACGATCAATGCTGAAGGTTTTGACCAACTTTTCAGTGGAAGGGCTATTAGCATTTGAATCATCTCTTTTGAAATATTTCTCTTCCCCGTGTTCATCATATTCTACACCTGATTGAGATAACGCTTATAAAGCAAGCTCATACAGTGGTGGATGTAGCCTAGCTGCTTCACTTGTTCCTTTACTTGGAATTTTGGGAGCCATATAATCTAAAAATAACAGGAACATAAAATAGATTAGAATTGAATAATGCATCATTAAAAAAAATAATAGTATATCTAACATATACAACAGTAAAATAACTGTTCCAGTAGATCACATATTTGTTGCACCAGGTAGGTTATCTATTGCAACCTATAACCAACCTGTTATAGTGGATGAGTAATTCGTTGAAAATAATAAAAATAGATCACTCGTTTATTGCACCAGGTAGGTTATCTGTTGCAACTTATAACCAATTTGTTGCAGCGGATGAGTAATTCGTTGAAAATAATAAAAACAGATCACCCATCTATTGCACCAGGTAGATTATCTGTTGTAACTTATAACCAATCTGTTGCAGCGGATGAGTAATACGTTGGAAATAATAAAAACAGATCACTCATCTGTTGCACCAGGTAGTTTATCTGTTGCAACATATTACCAACATGTTGCAATGGATGAGTAATCCATTAGAAATAATAAAAATAGATCACTCATTTGTTGAAACTGATCACTTATCTATTGCAAAATGAGTTATCTGTTGGATCAATATTGTTTAGATTTCTCCCAAACAGAAGAACCGTCTATCGTTACAGATGAATGGTCTGTTAGATTGTTTATCTGTTGCATCAGATATTTCATCTGTTGCATCATATGGTTCTTCATCTGTTATATCAGATGGTTCATCTGTTGCGCTAGATGGTTCATTTGTTGCAACACCATTTTTACCAAGAAAAACAACAAATCAACCCAACAACACCAACACAACACACACACACTAAGAACATCAATGGTGACCATAAATCACCAACAAATCGAATCAACAGATTGACAGCAAGAACTACAGTAACAATAAAAAATTATATTTTACAACGGAATGAGTAGAGAAGAAATGCCAAAAATTATGATTTTATTCAGCCCACATTTCAAATTTAAGCAAGAAATATTGAAATTGTCAACTAATACTAGAAGAGAAGTTGGCTCAAGTTCCTCTATTTCTTCATAACTAAAAACACATAATTTTTTACCTGTGAAAGAAGAAATGGGACGACGAAGAACTCAAAGTTTTTATTGGCGGAGAACACTGCTTGTCACGTCGATTGACGATTGAAATTCAAAAAGAAACGCGCCCAGCTATTTATCTTAGGAGCTTGAAGTCGTCGAGAATTGAAGGGAGAAATTTTGCAGAATTGTTGATTGGGAGAGAGTTGAGAGAGACTGTCGAGAGAGATAGTAAAGAGATGATTGATTTGGAAAGGAAAGGGGTGTGAGTTGATTTGTATTTTTAAAAAGATTAGAAAGTTTTAAAAATATTAATCAAGTCAACAATTAACTAAATCAAGTTTTCTAATTATGTTTGACCCTTTAATTTGGTCAATATCACCAATCCTTCATTCAAGACTTAAAAGACACCTTTCCTTCAATTTTCTCTATAAACTATTAAGTTATAGTAAAAATAGGATTAAGTAACTATAAGTAGGAGTCTTATCATATATTTAAGAGTTTTTAAATTTATTTTTTCATATATTTATTATAATTAACATTCAATAGTATAAATATAATAATATTATAATTGAAGAAAACTAGTGAAAAGACGATATTGTCTATTACGAAGAGTTTTAATGAAGGGCAAAAGTTCAAATCATTTTTCTATAGGTCTTCACACTTTTAATATATTATAGATTAATAAAATTAAAGAGTCCTAAAATTTCTGTTGTTAAATTTTTCCTTTGTAGAACAAAAAAAAAATGCATCAACTGTTTCCAATAGTCTATAATCTATATCTATAATATATTAAAAGTGTGAAGGGCCTTAGAAATGTTGTTTGAACTTTTTGCCCTTCATTAAAAGTCTTTGATTTAGACAAAATCATCTTTTTATTTTTTCCCCAATATTTATGAACTAAAAATTAATTAAATATATTTATAATAAAATCTTTCCTTATTAGAAGTCATCAGAATTAATGAAAACTAATATTTTTTTATTAGTTTAAGAATTCTAAATCAACTAAATTTGATTTTAAAAAAATTTGAAAAATCTAATCAACATCTGCATCTACATCACATCTATAATATATTATATTATATATCTGCAATCTATAATCTATAATATATTAAAAGCGTGTAGACCCTTATAAAAGTGATTTAAATTTTTTGTCTTTCATTAAAACACCTTACAATAGACAAAATTGTCTTTTCACTTTATAAAAAAATAATTATCATTATATTATTATTCAAATATTTAGATTTAAAAAAAGAATCTCATACCTAAAAAGAATTAATCTAATGTGCCAAATTATTGATTAGGAATCCTATGCAAATTTTTACGAAAAAAAATTATTCATAAAAAGGAAAAAAAAATTAAGAACCAACTTAATAGTTAAGAAAAACCACATGCAAAAGAAAAAGATTCCTACTCAAATTTTTAAGGAAAGGATTTTACGAATCAAAATATACTTTTTCATTAAAAAAAAAATATATATGCATGGAAATAAACTATCCATAAAAAAAAGAAAGAAAATTAAGAACCAAATTGACAGTTAAAAAAACAAATGAAAAAGAAAAAGATTCCTACTCAACTTTTTAAGGAAAGCATTTTAGGAATCAAAATATATATATTTTTTAAAAAATACATATGCATGTAAAGAAAAAAATATATTTTATCCAGGTAAGAAATCATAATATGTAACAATTTTAAATCAATTAAAATTTTATATTATTTATAAAAAGCATGTCTGCAATTCTATTTAAGTAGTTATTTGATCAAACTTTACTAGAAAAATATGTGCAATTCTTCTACTTCTGCACTTTCTTCTTATTCTTCTTATTTTTGTTATGATTTTGATTGATGATGAATTAAAATTTTCTTCATAAATTCTTTAGGGTTTTCTAGCCTTCTTCGCTATATGAATTCCCTTTTAAACTTTTGCTTATATGCAATTATTTTAATTGTGAATAAATTCTGAGATTTAACATATCATCATTATGTTTATTAATATACTTTAATAAATTCTTTTTGGTACATGCTCTGACGATTTTCGCACATATAAAATATGATCAAACACTCTTTTAAGAGGTAATTTTAATTTCTGTTATCAATTTAAATTACTTTCACTAATAGATGATGCTTTGCAACTTACAAACATGCTTTTTCATTCAAAGTAGTAGTTTAAACTTGGGACATAGCTCCTTTCTACTATCTGTTTTTTTGGTTCTTTTGTGCGTAAGCCAAAGTTAGAGCCTTCCAACGGATTTATTTATTTTAAAGTTAATTAGCATTTTCTAATAATTTTATTTTTTGTATATAGTTTTATTGATTAACTTGAGACATACGTGTAGAATAAATTTCTAGCATTTAAAAATAAATATTTAATTACGAAACTAATGTTTAGGGCTTAACTGTACTAAATCATTTATATTCATTGTTTACGGAAAGTAAATATATATTTTTAATAAGTAATACTTTTTAAATACAAATAGTAAGTATATGTAAACATGGCTAATCATAATTATCCATTTTAAATATAGTTATTTTAAATTATTTTTTGTTCTGGCATTAATTCAAATATTTATCCTATCTAAAACTTAAGATTTATATTACGAGAATGGTGATCATAATCATCCATTTTAAATATAGTTATTTTAAATTATTTTTTGTTCTGGCATTAATTCAAATATTTATCCTGTCTAAAACTTAAGATTTATATTACGAGAATGGTGATTTTCTCTTTTGTTCCCACAAGTTTCAAGGTGATAGAATATATATTGGATTAAAAAGAAAAAAGCACTTTGAGCTTCATTTAAATTTTAGAGTTTTTTTTTTTTTTTTGCTTTTTTATTTTCTATTTGAACTACATACAAATTTGTTTTGAAATTTTTTCTATTTTGAATTGTGAATAAAAAGATTTCTATGATAACAATTAGGGGGTGCTCATTGGCTGTCTTAGAGTTTGATTTTATGTATTATCAATTCAATTTATTATTTTTTTATTTCTAAACATGCTAATCGATAATCAAATCAATAAACGATTGGGTCCTTAACAATTCAATTTTTAAGTAAATTGATAAAAAATGCTCATTTATATACATGATATGATAATGTTCATATAGTCAAAGACATTGCTATTTATTTATATGAAAGTAATTTGATATTACGTTTATGCGGTCTAATTTTGCACTATTTTAATTTCTATTTCATATCTTTATTATTAATTAACGTGACACACGTGCAAAGTACGTACACTTGACTAGTTTAATAATTACACGTACGCCATATTAGATTGGATTTGGACTCTAAACCCTAAAAGGTAATATATATA
>NC_061113.1:64821327-64835391 GCF_002878395.1 Capsicum annuum | reverse complement strand
ATATATATATATATATATATATATATATATATATATATAAAACCTTTTTGAGGGACAATTAATATTTTAGAAGAATTCAACCAGAACTTACATGCAAGCAAAGAGATTTGTTCTACTTCATTGAATTCATGGTAAGAAACTTTACATGTATTTTAATATTTATTGCTGTTTTATAGAATTCGTTGCTCTTATTGCAATACTTTAGTGATTGACATGATATATACACACGCTATTACAACTCTAATAGTGTTACAAATATAAATTGCAAACTATGTTTTAATTTTAAATCGTAAACAATTTTAATATATATGCTCTAATGCTTATATTAATTTGTAGGTGTAAATCATCTATTGCCACATGCATAAAGTATAAAGTATCAGTTTGACGTAATTTAACTTTCTTAATTAATTGTTAAAACCTGATGAGTCTTTTTCTCGAGATAAATGTTGTTATTTGATATTTTTCGCTCTAAATTTACGGTGCATATGACTAAAAATCTTTTTAGTTTATTACGAATTACGTCTGGTGCTTTCTTTTTTGTTGTAGATTAGATCGAGTGAAAATTCTTCTTTCATCAATTTGTGTAGCTTTGAATGTCTCAATTTAAGCTAATGGATTATTTAATGTCTTCTTTGTCACTGAATTATCATATTATTTTGTAATAATAATCAAAGTATAATAAAACAAACAACATGAAATAAATGGTACATATCATACTACAAATCAACTTAACTTTTGTTATAATTTTAATTTGTGGAGTAAGAATTTCTTAATCAATTGTTTTCTTAATAATTAAATATTGAAATCAACTGAAATAAATAGTTATAAAGTTTAATTTAAATATCTGTTTAATTTAATTTTTTTAGAAATGTTGTTTGAACTTTTTGCACTTTATTAAAATTCTCTTCTTTAGATAAAATCGTTTTTCACTATTTTCTTAATATTTAAGAGTTAAAATTAATTAAATATTTATAGTAAAATATTTTCTTAGTAGAAGTCATCAAAATAAATGACAACTACTACATTTTTCATTAGTTTAAGAATTCTAAATCAACTAAAGTTGATTAAGAAGATTTGAAATATCTAGAAATAAATATGAAAAACGTTAGAATAAGAAAAATATTAAGAAATACTAATTTTTTAAAAGTTTTAAGTAATCAAAGATTTAACTTTAAAAATAAAAAAAGATTTTAAATATAGAAAAAATAAATAAAAATAATCATACTACAAATATGGTTCAAATCGGTGCGTCTCTCTTAGTCTCTAGCAACAAGAAAAAGAGTTACTACATGACAAATGCAAAGATAACAATCTATTAACCACTTGAAGCTTTTGATGGTAAAATATATTTGTGTTTACAGTAAAATATATGTTATGTTTACATTATTATATTTGATGGTAAAATATATATGTGTTTACAATAAAATATATGTTAAGTTTACATTATTATATTAGTATGAAGGATCTTTGGGAAACGATTTTAACTTTTTGCACTTCATTAAAAATCTTCACAATAGAAAAAATCAACTAATTTTAATTAATCAAAAATTACACGTGCGAGGCACGTGCGGTTAAACCAGCATATATATATATATTAGAAAGTGGAGTTTGGGTGACGAATAGAGATACAAATGGAATAATTTTACAAATACTTAAAGTTTAATGTTTATAGTTCACAGATTTGAAAAGACTAGTTTTGAAACACATTCGTTATACTTGTTATCCAATTTAAATTGAATCAAGTGATGTGTTAAATTACTTGCTTAACTTCTTGGTTCGTTTTCTTATCAACACGATGATTGAAAGGACTTGTAAGCATTTTTGGTTTATAGACACTATGAAGTAAAAAAAAAAAAAAGGTATAGTTACTTTCACTTTGTAGATTCAAGACAAACTTTTAATTTGTGATAATATGAAGTAAAAATTAGTTTCACGTACAATTCGAAAGTTGAGCCTCACCCTAGCACTAGAGAGAGAAAGAAAGAGTGAGTGCGTATGGGTGTGTGTTCTAGAGAGAGATGAAAGCAAAAAGTGAATGAGTTCACTGCGACAGTAGAAGTAAAAAAAGTTGCCTTTATTAGTCTAAGACTAGGATTGTACAACTTAACTTGTTTCAAATAGAATCAACATATATATCAGAACAACAAAATATGTCTACTTTTTGAAAATTGCTTTATTTTTGGAAAAAGAAAACGTCTAGAAATTTGTCAATTTGTTTAAATTAGAATTCAACATATATATATATACACACACACACTCTTCTACTTCTACTATATTTTATTATTTTGTGTTCATCAATGTCGTCTTTTAGTGTTAAAATTTTCACTTAGATAAGAATTATTTTCATCGAAGATCGGAGTTTTGTGATTATTATCGTATTATATTTTTATTGTTTACAGGCCGTAGATGAATGTCGGTTGACTTTAAAAAATTATTTGTTTAAAGGTTAGATTTAATTTTAATGTTTTGAATCTTTGAGGAATTTTTTTATATATATATATATATATATATATATATATATATTCTTCTACTTCTACTATATTTTATTATTTTATTTTCATCAAAGTCGGCTTTTACTGTCAAAATTTCGCTCAGACAAAAATTATTTTCATCGAAGACCAGAGTTTTGTGTTCATTATCGTATTATATTTTTATTGTTTACAGGTCGTAGATGAATGTCGGTTGGCTTTAAGAAATGCTTTGTTTAAAGGTTAAATTTAATTGTATTGTTTTGAATCTTTGAGGAATTTTGTTAGATAAAAGTTAATTAAGTTTAATTGTATTGTTTTAATATCTCTATTAGCGTACTATTTTGTGGTAGTTTACAGACTGCAGATGAATGTTGATCGACTTTGAGGAATTTTTATGTGTAAATGTTAGATTTAATTCTATTATTTTGATATCACTTTTATTGTATTGTGTTGTTGTGTTTTACAGGTGGTAACAAAAATCCATAGATTTTGAGAAATTTTTTAAGGTAAAGGTTAGGTTCAATTTTATTGTTTTGATATTTCTATTTTGAGATTAATTATATTATTTTGATCATTAAAATGAGGTACACGCGCGAGGCGTGTACATCTGAACAAGTAATTTAAATAAATACAAAACATGGCAACATAGAAAAAAATAAATAACATAACATATAATAAAGAGGTAAAACCTCACGGATCATTAGTAGAATTGTATATATGCTTTCGAAAGAAATAAAACTATAAATCACTTATAAAATTAATAATAAATCCTATATCACTTGCAATTCGCGGCAAGTTAAGATTCCTCTAGTGAAGTAGTACATAAATTAGGATTCCTTTACCATGATCTACACAATATAATTTTAGAAAAATATTAATACACCATATTTAGTTGGTTGCAATCTTTAAAGTCATATAGCCCTAAATATTAGAGAATTAATTAAATTTCTATTTTTAAATAATTTAATTTATAATTTATAAATATAAGAAAAAAATAGTGAAAAGACAATTTTGTCTAATAAAAAAACTTTTAATAAAAGGTGAAAAGTTCCAACAACATTTCTAAGACCCTTCACACTTTTAATATATTATAGATAGAAATTATAGATAAGTTAACCAATCATTATCATTACTTAATGATACAACTAAGCACTTCTACTTAGTATAATTATTAATTTATAAGTTAATTGTCAATAGTATTCTTAAAAATGACACGAGTACACTTCACTTAATTAAATTATTAACGTGTGAGCTCATCAATCAGTAATAGTAACCTTTTGTTAAGAAAATCACATATGCACTTCTACTTATTGTAATATTAACAAATAAACTAACAGTCAATAATATTTTTTGAAAAAACCAGCTAATGTATTTTAATTTTTAATTATTATCATGCATATGTTGATAAATCAATAATACTTCTTGTAGTACTATTAATACACCTCTACTTAATATAATTGTTAAAAGATATGTTAATATATCATTTACTAATATTTCTTAACTAGAGAAATCACTCGTGCTTCGCGCGATGATAAGAAATTTAAATATAATAAATAACTAATGAAAGATAAAAGAAATTAATCTTTACTAAGTAGAAATTTATTTTTGATACTACAGGAAAGTATTCGTTTGAATTGGCTTTTGGCTTATGACTTATAAGCAAAATGTCATAAGTTAAAATCACAACTTATATGTGCTTATAAGCAATTTTTAAATTTACCCTTCAAAAATGCTTAAAAAATTATTTTAACTTAAAAACATTTAAAATAAGTCAATTTAAATAGGCTCTAGATGATCTATTAGAACTGAATCTTAATAAATGTAATTATCGTCTTTACTCACTTGAAAATAAAGTCAAAACATCAGATATAATATTAACACCTCCAACTTTATTTCAATGAAGTGTATTAATCCATATTTAAATGCCTCAATTATTATTTCATGGTGATTAAAAGAAAAAAATTCTTCACCCCCTTACGTTATTTATAACACCAGTAATTAAAAAAGTATTAAAAATCTCACCAAATTTTACTTTAAATTTTCAGATGTCCAAAACATACACATTAAAAAAAAACGTGGCTTGTCATTCAAACGTATAATCAACAGAATATATGCTATAATATTTTAAGAATCAATTTACATTAAAATAATTATAATTGAATAAGGACATTAAGTGCATTAATTAATTATAAAAAAAAATTAAGTGGGAAGCTAAAAGAAATTGGAATAAAAAGGGAAAATTAAGGTAAATGAGAACTTGATATGTACAAAGAAAGAAAAGAGAGAAATTTAAGGAAACTTATACAAGAATAATGATTAGGTTAATTAAGGGGAGGAGAAATGGTAGTATTTAACGTAATAGAAAGATAAAAAAGGGTATTAGAAAAAGAAATTAATTATATTGATTATTATTAAAACTAATAACCAATATTTTATTGTTTGCGTTAATTTAATTTTTCATATGAATTTATTTAATTTTTACTCAGAAAAATTGAGATAAAAAAATTAAAACAATTGAAAAAAAAAAAAGATAAATATTAATGATGGTCATAGAAGGTACCACTCATCTCTTCTTTTTAAAGTTTTTTTTTATTTCTTCTTCTTCTTTCTTTCTTATTATAACTAATAATAATAATAATAATAATAATTCAAAAAAAAAAACTTAAAATGAAAAAAAAATCAGAAAAGGAAACGATACAATTAAATTCAAATCTCAACATCCCTTTTTATTTTTTCCTTTACTCCATACTTTTTTATTTTTATATATGTTTTATTATTAGTATAATTTGTCATTATTCCTATAAATTTAAGATGTCCATATATGGAACAAAATAAATAAATTATTATTTGAAATCTTTTTAAAAAAATTAATAACAAAGTGAGTCACATCTAATGCAATTCCTAAGTTTATGAGATTCTCCTAAATAATACCAAGAAATAAAATCTTTTTCGTAAAAAAATAAAATACTCTACGAATTAATAATAAATTTAAGCTAATACTCATTCATGCTTCTTCTTGTTGTTTCTTCATTTGCTTCTGCTTCTTCTTATTTCTTCTTATTTCTTCCTCTTGTTTCTTCTTCTTCTTCTACTTCTATTTCCTTCTTCAACTTCTTCCTGCTTTTGCTTCTTGTGCAACTCCTTCTTTTTGCATCTTCAGATGTCAATCAAATTTAAAGCTCATATTTGATACATGAAAAAGTGAGATGATAAATGTGTATTGTACATTTGTTTATATAGTTGTGTTTGAATTTTAATGTTGAAGAAATCTTATAAATCCTATAATTTAATTAATGAAGAATTATATTGTAACGGAAATAGAAACTAACCTTTGAAATTGTATAATTTAATTAATTAAGGAAGAATATGTTGTAATTGACAGAATTAAATGGAAAAAATACCTAAAAATTTGATGAAGTAGTTTGAAATGGTTGGTTTTCAAAGGCTTAAACGGTGAAAGAATTAAATGAAAAAAATGCTTTTTAAGGGCTTAAATGGTGTTTCGTCTTTTTCTTCATTAGTTAATAAATTAAATCTTAAATTATTTGGATGAATTGATTGTGCAATTGATTCAATTAATAGCATTGGTAACAAATTAATTAGGTATGCCTATCTTTAATACTTTATAGAATTTTCAACTTTATAAAAAAAAAAAAGATTAAAAAAATCACAAAAAAAATAAATATGATTCTAGGCCTTAGAGAACGCCACGTCAACAAATCTATAATCCTCCTTTATATATATATTGATTGTTACTAATATACTTACAATTAGTATATTTGTCAATATATAAGTTAGTCAATAATCTATAATCTATATTATAATCTATAATATATTAAAAGTGTGAAGACCATTAGAAAACTGATTTGAACTTTTTGTCCTTCGTTAAAAGACTCTCCTTTAGATAAAATTATTTTTTCACTATTTTCTTTAATTTATTATTTAGTTATTTTTATTATATTAACTAGACTACTAAAACATATGGGACTCCTAAAATATATGGAAGGAGAATCAATTAATATTTCTATTTGTATTGATCATTTCCTAAAATAGGATAGAAAAATACTCCTAAAATAGGACTCCATTAAGTAAATAATTATGTAAATATTGAGATGCACGTTAAATTAGAGAAGAAACCAATTTACTTATTGGAAAAATATGATTGATGCTCATCTAACTTGATTCAGTTGCATGTCTAAATTGGTGGATGCTCAATTTTCTAACCCTCAATTTCTTTACTATTTTTGTCAACATAATAAAATTAAACGTGTGTGTATATATACATCTTCTTTGTTTTCATTCAAGTAATTCTTTAATGTCAAAATTTTTCACGAAGACAAAAATTATTTTCATCAAAACTGAAGTTTTGTGATCACTGTTGTATTATTTTGTTGTAGTTTACAGGTCGTAGATGAATTTACAAGTGGTAGATGAATGTCGGTCGGCTTTGAATTTTCTTTTTGTTGAAGGTTATGTTTAATTGCATTATTTTTATATCTCTGTTTTGAGATTTTTTTTTGTGTGTAAAGGTAAAGTTTAGTTGTATTATTTTGATATCTTTATTGTTGTATTATTTTGTTATAGTTTACAGGTGGTATTTGAGTGTCGGAAGGCTTTGAAGATTTTTTTGTGTAAAGGTTAGATTTATTTATAGGGAAAAGGACACTCTATGACTTTTAAAAAAATAATAGCCCAATTATAGCTCAAGTTTGGCATTTGGACAAATAATGTCCAGTCGGCTAAACAAATGTCATTTTATGGCCATTTTCTAATCTTTCCCAATTTGGATCATTTTGATCCACGTTGTCCATATACAGTCCATATACGATACTGATACAGTCTATATGCAATACTGATACAATATTCAACTTGGGGCAATTCGGCCCTTTTAAAAATATTTCAATTTTTTTTACCATAAATTTTTAAATTGATCAAATATTCTGCTTTTTTTTATTGTTTAGAAATAATAATTAAATTATATAAAAATGATATAATTATTAAATAAAATATGAATCTATATAAGATATATGTATAGAAATTTGTATAGTTCTATTAAATATGTATATGTACAATATATAGAAAGTGTATACAAATTATATAATTGTTGTATAAAACGTGTAAAAAAAGTAGAGTTATTATATAAATTATGTATCAAAACTGTATAATTTCCGTATAGAATATTTATATATAAGATTTGTATAAAACCTGTATAAAAGTTGTGTAAAAACGGTATAGAACCAGTCAGTAAATTAAAATGACTAGAAAGTGGAATTTAAATTTCATGGCCATTTTCAAGGAAATAGTTCAATTTGAAGTATCGTTTCTGTCCTCTTCCCTTAAATATATTATTTTGATGCCTATATCATCTTATTATTTTGTTGCAGTTTACAGATATTAAATGAATGTCGATCGACTTTGAGAAATTTTTTTTAGTAAAGGTTAGATTTAATTAATTAAATTCTCCAAAAATGTTGAATTTAATTATTATATTTATCTTTTTTTATTTAAATAAATATCCTATTTAGTGTAATGTTTGAACTCAATAAAGTGAGGTACACGCGCATATATATACTACTAGATGTGGAAGCCCGTGCAAGCACGGGCCCAATGATATTGCAAGGAAGACGTTGTATATTAAAAATATTAACATGTAGGTTTCGTACATTAAACCTAATTGTTACATCAAAACATGATTGTTACATCAAAACCTAAAACCAAACTATTAGCATGTACATTTCATACATTGAAGTGTGATTATTACATAAAAACACAAAAACTTTGTTTATGCAGCCTGACTTTGTGATGCTGGTATAGCCAAGAAAAATTTCTTTGTACATGCCAAACCATGTGATGAAGCTGGTAGAGGCCACCAAAATGTAGTTGTATTCAGCTGTCACAGAAAGTTTCAGAGAATCGACAAGTTGCAGTTAAGAGGAGGAAGATGACTGCAGTTACTTGAATGCATTGAGCATATATATATATATATATATATATATATATAGAGAGAGAGAGAGAGAGAGAGAGATAGATAGATAATGTAATAAAAGGGGAGGATAAATGTTGTACTTACCCGCTGAGATTCAGATGCAGTGAATGCTGAATGCAAAATGTCAATTTTCTATAACTATACATATTTTTAAAAGATTTTACTTGGGTAGAATAGTTGAAAGTAGTAGTTCAAATTCTTTATAATGTATATGTCATAGCTGTTGAACTTATAACATATGATTGATGCGAATACAATTCACAAGTACAGGGAAATTACAAATGAAAATAATTAAGTGATCTAACATTAACTTCATAGTAGATAATATATAAAGACTGAACACAGTAATCTCAATATAAATCAGGGGTTAAATAACTATAGTAAACAAACCTTAAAGAAAGTTCATAACTAAGGAATATGTTGTAAATATGCTTCAAGAAAAGATTGAAACAATCATAGTTGCACGTAGAAGCTGATAAGTATCTCGTGAATTTAATAGAGATGTGAAAACTAATTCCAAGACAGTCATGTGTTCTTTCAATGAAAATATTCAATGGTGAAAAGGCTAAGATTCTAAAAACATAAGTGTTAAGATCTATTATAGTTAAGCCTATTTACAAATTCATAAGCGCAGGAATTTAGATATACATAATAAGGTAGGCATAATTAAGTCACATAATAGCTAGGCCACAGTAGCAAATTCAATTTTGAAAGTGTTGATACCTTCATTTTTTTTTCACTGGGGTGGGTGGATCGATTTTCTGCCTCTTACCTGTCTCCTCGGGAGAAAGTGGAGTTTCAGTGAAGGAGGTGATAGCCAGCATACCAGTTTTTTTATCAGGAAATCTGAATAATGGCTTTTGTAGTTGGAGTTTAAATAATTTATGAGCGAATAGCTGGTTTATGCGGGTAATACACAGTAGTTGTTGCTAAGTAAAAAGAAAAAATATACCACGGTAAATCAAAGTTTGTCTAATGTAGGGGTTTTATATACTGAGAGAACCAAATTTTAAGGAAATGAGTATTTTTTGTTGTTAATTCTATGTATATATGTACCTGGACAACAACCTGTTCACATATTTGCTCGGCAGTTAAGGATAACATTCTTTCACCCAACGTTTCTGAGATCATTACCGTAATTGTATCGCTAGCATCCATGATGTTAACCTCAAAGTGGCACATGTGATTAACATATAAGTATAAATAAAGTGAACCAGTCCAAAAATATTCAGTAGTAGTTCCCAAGATCCGTTTTTTTTGACAAAAAAGAGAATATAATATTTAGTATTCTTGGAAATAAAAGGCAGAAGTTGTGTGTCTATTTTCAGTTTGCATGTAGTTGAGTCAGATAAACTTAAAACACATGAGTTGGTGAGGATGTTGTACATTAGTTCTTGATGTATCTAATGAAGGTACACTTTTTCATTCTCTCTCAGTAGAGGAATTTATGTAAGTGTGCTAAGTTAAGGTGTATGTTTATATTATATTTTTTCGCTGGTGCAAACATGTCAGCATGAGGATAACGATTCCACTGTATGTACAGATCTTATATTATATTGTAGGTGATACGTTAGCTGCTCTCTGTTCATAAGTGATAAAACTAAACCAAACTACTACTAATTAGCTCACATTAATATGAAACAAAATAACTTTAAAGCATGATATTTGAATGGAATTAGGGAGCTCATAAAGAAAATACAGCAATTAAATAAGAGTAATTAGTCTTACAAACTCTTGGAAGAATTCGAAACTCTAGTTTATATATTTAAAATATATCATACCAAGGCTTAAGAACCTAAGAAATTCATTGTTGCCTGAATTCATAATTTGCCTAGCAATAGCACCTCTTCTTGGCTTGTTAGGATAGTCCAGACTAATAATTTCTTCATCCAATGCATTAAGAACTCAATAAAACATATCAATAACCACAACTTTACTACCAGATAAACCTCAAGGACTTCAAATGCTATAGCTGTTTAATTGATGAAATATAAAACTCATGGAGGTGGAAACTATTAAATTGCTTGGTAACTTTATATTCTTTACATTTGGTTGGCTCTTCTTTAGTGAATTACCCAAAACTAAGTCAACCTAATGACAGAGAGTCAAACTTCACGTCTAAAATACCATAACTCTGAAGACATGTATTGCTTATACTAATCTTCTATAATTTCTAGATTGGGTTAGGCCGTATTGTTTTTTCGCTGTTTCAGTGCCATTTTTATTCCGTTTAGATTAGTTTCTCTTTTAATTTCTCCATCCCTTTAATTATCTCCTTTCTTCTATTTGATCGCCATGTTTTTGCTCTATTAGTATTAGTAATGGAAACTCTAACGAATTTAGACAAAGCTGCAGATCCTAATCGGCTAACTACAGTATGAGATACATACATAGGAGAAGAAACAGCTTAGCGACGAACAAAAAGATTAGATTGAAATGACATTTTACCTTTTCATTTCGTCGAGATAAAGAGGCTGGGTTTGGAAACTATTCTGCTGCCACTATTTTAAAACTTAATCATGCCAATCGATTTTACAGAATTATAGAATGTACGTAAAGCTTATCTCCATTTGTTGAGATAAAGAGGAGATTCCCAAGAAAGTGCTAAGTTGCCTTTCTTTGAGATCAACAGAAAGAAAATTCAAAAATCTCAGAAACAGAGGAGCACACACATTTTTTCAAGTTTTACCATAGATGGCGGGAAAAAAAAAGTGCGTAATAGAGTGTGTGTATATGATATCATAGTTGTAGTAGTTACCTAGGAACTAATTGGCATTCTAGCTTACAGCTGAAGCAGCAAACCTTTTTTTTGGTTTTTGGGCGCACAAACTGACTGCAATTTGAGCATGCAAGCAGATAAAATGATTGAGGACGGTCAGGAAGTGATAATCTGGCTTCCACAGGGAAACTTTGTACCTATAGTATTAATATAGAAGAATGTTAGAAACTTGTTTGAACTCACAAGTTGTACTCTACAGTACGTGTTTAGTTGGGTAAGAAACTAATTACTACATGTATCATTATAGGATAAACTAACCGTAGATAACAGCTCTGGAATGGTGGATATAGCTAGCACTTGATTTTCAATGGGTGCAAGATTTAGTGAGGATGATGATGATGATGAGCTTTTTAAAGTGTAAGACAACAACATTCGCTCGTTGTGCTTGACCCTAGAAAATGTTAGAGGAAACAGTAAAAATATTCTTTTTTCTAGTCATACAAAGAGAGAGCATGTTAGTGTATACCAGTTTTCAGTGTAGTAGCCTGCACATACTGAGGATTTGTTAAGATTGTCGACTGATATCTTGTTGCTAGTCTTAGAGCTGCGTACGTGAAAGACATGAAGCTTTATTAATTCAATATAGAGAAGGAAAAAGTAAAAAAGAAGAGTTGCAGAAGATGGGCTAATGAATATACCACCACGAAATTCAGTAGCACCTATACATCTGGCAAGAATGATAGGGTACTCATGCAGATCGTGCAGTAATGCAGCTCCTTCTTTGTCGGCTAGATCACCCCATATAGTAAATAGAAAAGGTTTCTTGCTGGTCAAAATAATAGATGCAAAAATTATTACAATCCAACCACGTTTTAACAAGGAAATAGAATGATTGGTGAAGTAGTTGTTGGTACGTGAGTAACTCACCTTTGGTCGGTGACGATTGGTTCCCGAAAGTGCTTGCTTTGGTCAGTTGTATATTGAATGGCGCTACAATTAACTACTACTGCCAATAAGTCTGCAATAATTAAGATTAACATGTTAAAAGTCTGTTTGATTAGTAGGTGTTAATTAGTTGATAGGAAAAGAGGCTACAATGTAAGATGGATGTTTACCAAATTCGACACCTGGACGTTGCTGTTCAATAGTCGAGAAAGAGTGTGTATCCAATTTTGTTAGAGCAGGAAAGGGTGCCTCTAATCCATTGTTATTGGTAACAGCCTCGGCGATTGTGTATCTGTCAGCCACCCATTCGTACATACCAGCTCGTACTGAGGAACTGCGGGGCTATATAACTTTTGCACACGACACCAAATATGTTTCGAAAAGGCCAAACAAATTCTCGTACTTTGGAATGTCATCACCGTAGAGAACTATAGAAACCTGTTGTTCCTGTAGTCAAGTCAAAAGGAACAAATTTTACATGTACGGGAACAATTTATGTAAGTTGTTAGAATTTTTGTTGTTCTTTTGATGAGGTTAGAATTCGATTTTGCTTAGTTTGTTAAGTTGTTAAAGTTATTACCTCTGCGACAGTAACAAATGTCATGTACATTATGACATTGTTGGATGTAATAAATTTATGGGTATGAACTTTGGTTTTCAAGAAAAGCAGAGGTGAAGAGGCAAGCTTACACTTTCATCCCGCACAAGTACTATTTAGAAATGCACGGATGAGTCACTGCTTGTGCGAGGGCAAAACTTATCTACTACCTGTACTTTGCAGGTCCAGTCTATAGTTTCAGTTGTGATTGCATCCACAGGGAGTTTTTGATCCATTATATTGGTCTCTGTTTCATTATTGCAAAGAAGGTGTACGTGAAATGTAGATATATGAGATAGTAAGTTAATAGATGAATTTATAGTGAAACATTTGTTGGCAAAAATAGAATGTACAGTTTACTGGTAGCAGTGTTTTATCAATCAAATACAGAACTAAAATGAACCTGATGAAAATACAAATCACCCGAACTGGAAAGGCAAATTTACCTACAGTAAATAAACTGCAAAATCACTTGGCACCGTACAAATCATGGGTAATGAAAGGGCAACTTTATCGATAACAAACAGCAAAGCAAAATTAACAGTAACTAACACTTTGACATTTGAGTCAAAATCTTCACAAAATAACTGATCTTACATGGATAAAATAGGAATATAGTCTAATTCTATTTGTCCATAGCTTGACGTCATGGCAGGACCACTTTCCATTCGCAATCCGACATCTAAGAATAAGTAACATCTAGAAAAAATACTTTTGATACACATAAATAATCTCACAGCCAACTAAGGTAGTATCTTCTTCTATGGGCACTGATAAATACAAAGGGAAGGTCACAGTCCTGCTCTAACAAAGCTGAATCTATTGTCTTTTGTGCACCGAGATCAACAACATGTAGGTGTTGAATATGGTGAGTTATTTTTTACTTCGTCGTATCTATTATCTGTCGATTAGTTTCACCTTCATTATCAAACAGAACATCTATATTTTACAACTGCGACAGTCATCGACCAAAAACAACAACTTCGTGGGAAATGTATACTCTGGGGAAAATTTTTTGGTAGAGATTTTTAAACTCTTTTTTCAAAGACAACAGAATTGTAAAATTGTTAAAATTAGCAGAACTTAGTCATAACTTTATGGATGGAAACATTCACAGAACAATTACCTCATAAACTTGAAACCATTCAAAAGCAGGGCAGGTTATTCTGAATTATCAACAGAGAACAACACAGTAAAGGAGACCAAATCAATCAGTTCCAACAAATCAGTCAGGAAAATCTATCAAGAAATTACTCAATTTACTAATCCATCAATAAAAAAACTTGAACTTTACTTTCACATTCATAAAACAATCAACCCCGTCACTCGTTCAATCTCCACCCCT
>NC_061113.1:64813464-64818327 GCF_002878395.1 Capsicum annuum | reverse complement strand
ACATTCATAAAACAATCAACCCCGTCACTCGTTCAATCTCCACCCCTCTAAAAAAACAAAAAGAGCTTCCAGTAAAGGGGCTAACTTCTTCTTGACTAACACAAGAGATCACCCCTGCCTTTTGATTTTTGGAAGTAATTCCCACAAATATTAAATAAGGCAAGAAATACCAAAAGAAAATGTTCTGGAAACCGCAACTATTACAAACCAACTCAAAAGCCACTACACTCTCCATTCCAATCATAGTCGGTGTAAATTACATACAAAAAACTATAAAGACTAACCATCAATTTGTAGTTGCTCTTTTTTATTTGCGATGTTGTTCTTATGTTAGAAATTACAAAGTTAACATCAAATTAAACAAAAAATAAAGAAACTTTGCCATCAATATGCAACAACGGTGACAAAACAGTAGAAGGAGAAATAAAAAGAAACACAAAGACCTTAAAATCACAGCAGCAACAAGCAAGATCAACTCTTACTGTTCTCCTACGAAGCCATTAACTTTTAATTTTAGAGATGGTTAAAGAGAAATAGGCAGATGAGTTACAGAGAGGAACCAAAAGAAGGAGACGTAACAAAAACAAACCTAAAAAACATACCTTCTTCAACGTCCTAACGTGTTTCTATGGTAGACTGGAAGGTGCGAGAAGCTCATAGATGAAGGAAAAAGTTGTGATGAAATGAGTGTTGAAAATTTTTAGCTCTTAATAGATAACACGTTTGGCTTGACCCAAAATGTGTAGACACGTAGAGTATTACGTAGATAGAAGACTTACAAATACTCATTCAATTGACACGTTTAATATTGACAACAGTTGATGGACAAGTATCTAATTAGTCATATGAATAAAGGAATTGAACCAGTAGCCATCCGAAATTTTAATTGTAGGGTACACATATATTAAAGAATTGAAACAATGGAAAAAGGTGTAAAAAACTAAACCTAGGCTGGATTTTTTGTCCAATACCCAAAATGTACACATGTAGAAATATTTAGGTACAACAACTTGAAGCACACAAAAATAAAACATACTTAAAATACCCTCAAAGTTACTAATAATTCCATGAAGCACACATGACAACCATGAGGTGTGTGCTTCACTCACATTTATATATAGTAGTAATAAATGAAGTTTGGGTAACGAATTGAGATAAGGATGGAATAATTTTACAAATAGTTTAACTTTAACGTTAATAGTACACAGATTTTAAGATACTAATTTTGGAACATATGTGTTCCACATGTTATTCAATTCTAATTTTGGAACATGTGTGTTCCACATGTTATTCAATTTTAATTTCAATCATGCATAATATCTTTAATTACTTATATAACTTCTTACTTTGTTTTCTTATCAACACGATGATTGAAAGAATTAGTAATTATTTATCATTTATAAACATTATGAAGAAAGAAAACAAGAAAGTTCAGTTATTCCAAATATGAAGTTTCTTGCTCTTGAGAGAGAGAGTGACAAATGAAAATCAAACAGAGAAAGAGTGAAAGTTAATGAGTTTTTGATAAAATCAAATATTTTTGGCTTCCATATAGATGCTGAGAATTGGAGTTTCGGTGATAAATAGAGATAAAGATGGAGTAATTTTTATAAAATAGTTTAACTTTAATGTTAATAGTGCATAATTTTTAAAATACTAGATGGAAGAACCTGCGCTAGCGCAGGCCCAATAATCCAAGTAAAAAACATACATTATTTTTGTGACAAATATTGAGAACGTTCTAATATTGCACAATTAGCACATATGAATTTATAGTAAGTGTTATGATCATGCTAAACGGAGCTCCGCAAATAACATAGTTACTAAGAATCTTGAGTTTACTTCCACCTTTAGAAGTCATGCTGCTGTAGGCAAAAGAAATGACGGAAGCGAAGAAGTCATAAACTTATTACCGAAAAGTAAAATATAAATAAAAAGATGTCGATGACTAACTTGTATATATAATCCAAATTTTCTTTTTCAACGACAAGATCTACATTTTTCTAGTTTGACAATATAATAATTGTCCTAAATATTCTACCATAAAGCAATCTCCACTCCAAGGCATGAGCACAATGTTGCCAAAATTCTTCGTCCACTTAATCAGATTGACAATTTCATAATTCACACCAATCTCTTCTATCCCCAACATGTACATATGGTAACTTCTAAGGTACAAATTCCTTCTTGTCACCATGGCCTATGCTTGCCCATGGCCGATCTAAATCTAAAGACATTAACCAATGCTCCATGTACCCAACAGCAAGCAGATCTTAAAGCCATGCTGCAGTGAAGTTGTCATCTTTAACCTGTGTTTAGCTGATCTCCACCTACCAAAAACTTGGTTAAACGGCCAACATTCACATGTAGATCTTTCTCTTCTGAAAAAAGAGTATCCCTTGATTTTATCATGCCAATGAACAACGGGAGGATACACCACAACATACCCACCAATCTCCCATAACAACCTCTAGACATGTAGGCTAGTTGTAGCTACAGATAAAATAAATCATGGCGCAGTCAGAGTTTTCACTAACGGCCGATGGCCAAAACATGAAGAAGTAAACACAAGAAGAAGCTAAGGGGATTTGTTCAACATCTACTGTAAATATACATCAATTTTTTTTAATTATGATCAAACATGTAATTTTCAGTCGAAAGGGGTTTGGATGAACCCCTAGGCCTTACCTGACTTTTACCCGATAGATAACTCCTTCCAAAATGATTTGAGTCATCCTTACAACTTCGAATAGGGAATAAAATAATATATCATAATACTGTATGATAATGAGTTTTGTAAAACTTTAAAAAACGAATATCAATTTATGCTAGTTTAGATGTATACTGAAATGATAAATCGAGGCTGCCTACATTAAGAAACATTATTATATTTTTAGTGCTTAATTGTCTGATTATGATTATGCTAGCTTGAACTAATTGGCAGTTGTATTTCAATTTTTTTTAAAAAATTTTTGGGGTTAAATTTGTTGTTTTCTAGATTTGCAAGAGAACTCCTGTGGTAGTTGATTAGTGTACTTACACTATTTTTTAAGTAATCAACAAACATAAAACTCCTCATGTCCAATCTCCCCTACATTTTTCAACAGCAAGTCTCTCAGCCAAACAGACCATTGCCCAAAATGAATATACAGATTAACCACAGTCCTATTAGGATTCTCGTAACTATACTGCAAAATCACTTCTTGCCTAGCACCCTCACCAATCAATTCAACATCAAAATTGTTTACCAATATCATCATCAATAACATCACCACGATCATTAACGTCAAATATTTTTTTAGCATCATGCTGTATAGCAAACAAATAACCAATACTTTTTCTGTGCATATCTAAAGACAAGTAAATTATACCTTTCACATTCTAAACTTTAGGTGTTCTTGAATTTCCAGTTGCAAGTACTTGTCATCCTTTAATCCTCCTCAGCTTCTTAATCGAATTTAAAGGGTAATCTAATACAGACACAATAATCCACTTGTCAGATCAAAAATTTGCAAACTTACTATCGATATTTGTGATCAGTGGCACATTATTCCAACTGATTCTTGGAAATTCAGGTTGAATTACATGACTTTGAGTTGATTGCAAGTGAAAGAGAGTAATGGTACCACTACTATTACTATCATTATGAAGGTAGAAGGATATGACATGGTGGATATTAAGAGAAAAACGGTAATGATTTTGTAAAGAATATGAATAGCCCATATGAGAAGTGGCTATACTACAAAATCACTTCTTGCGTAGCATCGAAACCCGAAGGACACTGATTATTATAACGATAGTATCCGGACTAACTTACATGCACCTTCCAGTCAATTGACATAGTTTAGTTTCATTTATATTTTCTGGCCGTGGTGGATCCAAACCTGCTCTTCATTAGACATTTACCAACAATAGGCATAGTCAGATGTCAGAACCATATTACCATTCTTCAAAGCAACCAACAAGAATTACCAATGTGTAGGAAGTAGAAACATATTAACACAAAATATCACAAAACGATGATGAGAACAAAGACCTCATTGTACTACTATCAACCATATTCACATGTTTTCAATTAACATAAGAAAGAGGGGCATGCCTAAATTTATTAGCTTGAATATTTCAAATAACCCTCAATTTTCCATTGCAAGTTCTTCTTCAAATTCTCACAAAATAAGCTATTCTAATTGGATGCCTAAATTACCTAATTATGCGGAGAACCTTTTTGCTTGTTCGAAATTAGACAGTGAACATCATTATAATCATCACAATAGTAATAATACACTCCTCCTATGTTGGCTCATGAAAATATGATTTTTTGTTGTTTTTGATCCTAACTTTACAATTGTTGTGGCCACTGCTATTTCTTAACTTATACCAAGCTTCGTTGGAGAATTTTCACAAACAGTTAAAGAGCAAAAAGTCACATAAATAATGAATTTGCAAAAGTATGATGCTGATGCTTCTTTTATCCCCAAACTGTCAAACTGTAGAACGAAAAAGTGAAAAAAATACCCCACAATTTATTTTTCCCTAAATTACTCTCACTGAATAAGCTGAAATTGAACTCAAAGGAATCATAAGTAAGCAGATAAAGAGAATTCCAAGTTTAAACAACAAACCTAAAAGCAGACTAACCAACACACAAAGAACAAACGAAGGAAAGATATACATACATACCTGGAAATGAAACAGAAGATGGCAAAGCAACAATGTAAGCTGTTGTGTAGCTAGAGGTGTATACCTGTAGAAAAGAAAAGGTAGCCACGTGTGTTTCTGTGGAAATACCACAAAGAAGAACCAAATTAAAAGACTAAAATACCCCTTAGCTGGAGCATGTAAAAACTAAAATATCCTTGTGAG